>NW_028301615.1:3939393-4090909 GCF_987345545.1 Pholcus phalangioides | reverse complement strand
TGTACATTCCACATTTTTGAAATAAAAAAATTCAAAGTTGAATTTTCACCATAAAATTGATCTCAAATTATAGTCAATGATTTGGAGTATAATATATTTCATAAATATTTTTTTCACTTTTATTTTGTAATAATAGTTTATTTTTCGGGTTCTATGACTGAAAGTCATGGGTTTTGTCCACTTTTTTACGAAAACAAATATTGTTGTAAAAATAATAATAATTATTAGGCCTATTTCGGCAGTTTTTATCTCTTAAAATAATAAAATCAGCTTATTTCGTACACAAAGGCTGAAAAAAAGGCAGTTTTAAACAAATGTTTGACCTTTTTTCTGTCGCTTTGATGGTTTTTCATGATTTTTTCGAAATAGCACATAGAAAAGTTAATTTTAATTTTTTTACGTGTATTTAGCTACTCAAAATCGAAACTTTATTTCTAACAGATAATGGGTTGGTAATTTACAATTTAATATCTTGGTTTGAAGTTTTCATCAATTTTTTTGCCTGTGAAATGCAAAAATTCTTCTCGTAACAGAGAGAACATTATTCCAACAGAGTGCACAGAAATGTTCAACTGAGAGAGATATCTCTCAAATATTCTAAATAGGCTATGCAAATACTTTTATTTTCTCCAAAAGTATAAATTTGTCTTATACAAAATGTAATGGGTGACCCAGGGACTTCTTTGTAACCGTTGAAAAACCGTTTTTCAACCTGGGTCACAAAAACACATCTTCGCCCTCGTAGTTTGAATTTTGATCTGGTAAAATTTTTAAAATCTGGTCAAAGTAGACACTGTGATCAGGATGATTTTTCTTTTACTTCAATTTTTTTTGTTTAAATTAAGTAGTAATAATAAACAAACATTTTCGAAGGGAAAACACCATTATATGCTATTTCTAATCAACTTTTGCAAATTTAAATGCCTTTTGAAGGTTAGTAACTCACGTTTTCTCCGGAAGAAAATCCTTGTGCCACCTTTTAAAGGTCGGTGCCCTGTGTACGCCCCTGACACTACTGTATCGGCAGCGGAGATCACACCCAAGCTGTGGAATCTAATGATCGGGAACGAGATACATCGGCTTAACACAAATGTAAAAAAAAACATAAATGGTTAAAGAAATGTATAGCATCTCTTCCTGCTTTCTTTACCTCTTTTCTCACCATTGTACCCCTATGAACGGAAGTTGTTTTTTTTCATCTCTCCGTTCTTTCTCGTGTACAGTGATTTTTCCTTCGCATTATGTATCTTTCTACTAAATACATGGTGATTATAATTAAAGTTCTCGTATTCTGAGTGGTTTTTCTCAGAAACTGCTTATCCAAATGCCGCTTAATTTTCAGGATATCTTAATGAAAACATGGGAGAGAGATTTATGAAAATGAAATTTAAAAAGTTCAATTTTTGACCACCAGGTGAAAAAGTGGCTCTTTCTTATTACATTTTACATACTCCCATGGTCCATAAAAGCAAAGGAATACGTCTAGAGAACGGGCACTATATAGGTCTGAGTAGTTTACACTACTCCGACCATTGTAGTGCCTGTTCTGGTGGACGTATTCCATTGAAACCTGATATAAATTATACGCTATATGGTCCATGGGAAAAAGGAAAATTCAATAAAAATGCTCCACTTTTTCACCCGGTGGTCGAAAATTGAACTATTTTTTTTATTTCATAAATCTCTCTCCCATGGTCTCATTAAGATATCCTAAAAATTTCTGTATTCGGATAAGCAGTTTTTGGGAAAAAGTACTCACAGTTCTCAATCATCATCCTATATATATATATATATATATATATATATATATATATATATATATATATATATATATATATATATATATATATGGGAAGGAGAGAAAACACAAAGAGGGGGGTGGGAGTGTGAAGGTTGTAGTTGATCACGAAAGAGAAATCTACAGCACTCCCCAACCCTATATTTCTAACATGCGAACAAAGAAACCAGTTTTTGAGATATATCGCGGATAAGTCAAACACAAATTTCCCAAATTTGTTGCGAAAAGCCTGTTCGTGGACTAAGCAGCATCGACCTTTTGAAGGGGTGCAAAAATCTTGGGAGGGGGTAGAGTATAAAGTTTTCTTCCCGGAAAATTTTGAGTTAGCACCCTTCAAAACGCATTTAAATTGACAGAAATTTGTTAAAATACTATATGAAAGTGATTTTCCCTCGATATGTTAATTTTTTTACTGAAATATTAAACATTTTTTTAAATTTTGGGGGGGGAGGGGGGAGGGCCTAGTCCTCCTTCGCTGCGTACGACTGACGTGAAGGGGTTAAAGATGCAATTTGGTAAGTTTTGTCGCAACACGGTACTTTTTAGCGTAGGAGGGCTGATTAGACTGGGACTACAGTTTAATGCAGGTTCCAAAAATGGTAGCTTTCAATATTTTTTCTTTGCCCTGTGGCTAGGCTGCACAGATACTTTGGTGCGCTAACCTCTTGGTTGAGGGGGGGAAAGTCCTATGGTGGTAACATGCTTGTGGTCGTCTTGTCATCGTTTCTGTAATACCTCTGTGCCAGGAATTGTTTTAACACGGGAATGATACAGAGCTCGTATTGTAAGCGAGTGTTGTGTCTTATGACACCCAAGATGCCTGTAGTACTTGGCTAGATATGTTTCTCAGATAGAGGCGGGAAAAAGTTCGATAGCGATTCGAAATCAGCTGTTTAACCCCTTCAAGTGCAGGATTTTGGCAAAAATTTTGGATATATTTGACGCATCGGCGATAAAATTAGTAACCTTTTTTGCACGCTTTAGAAAAAAAGAAGGGCGAAAGAAAATAAATAGATAGAAGAGGGGAGAACCAGGACCATATATCAAGGGTTGTCTCATGAGGCGCTGGAGTCGGTACCAGCTGACGGTACACTTGACGGCATTCCCCTTCAGTACCGAGTGCTTCGGCTTCGCTACCTTGCTAAAGTGGTTAGCAAGCATCAAGCTACATTGCTTGGTGGTTTGCATAATCGCTGTACTGTGCCCATTATAGTGAATTATTTCCAAAATTATCTTTTCGATTATTGTTATTAATATTTGCATATTCATTGGCGTGCTTCGTTCAACCATTTTAAACATTTAAAAGAAGGAATTTCGCATTTGCTTATGAGGTAACTTCCACTAACAATATATTTTCTCGGATCTTGAATCTCGTACGTTAGTTAATTGTTATTGGGTTGATTGAAAGACACGTCGAGACAGATAATTTCAGTTATCTTCCGAACTTTCTAATAATTTCTTATTACCTTTTTGTTTTCATTTAAATTAGGTGTACCTTTAAGAAATGTTAACTTTGTTATGCAGCATAAAAAAGAAAAGCCAGTGGCGTAGGAGACGAGCGTGCTGTGGTAATTTATAGTATACGTCTGTGAGCACCTAACTAAATTGATTCAGAAATCTAAATTTCCTCCTATACGTAAAGATCAAGACGAGCACCCATAAGTTCCAAACGCATCCGTCACCCTGTGAGAAGCGACTGTAAAATGTTTTTGAATGTAATGTATAATGTTTGAAGTTATTATTTATGAATGCTGGATATCAAAAGACAGTATAACTACATCATTCAAGCAATACTACACCGACTATTGCTTGAATTCAATCAATTTCTTGGTTTATAGATAAAAAGATTATGAAAATACTACATGCGCATACTTTTGACACTGAAACCAGAAGTGGATTAAGATCGGCTGAGGCGTGTAAAGTTAGGGTTTTTTCGAGGCCCTTTAGAAGTCGGGGTTCAGGGTTAGTGCACCCGCCATTAAGTTCGCCTCTGACAAAAACATCACCATAAACAAAAAATCTCTCAACTGCATGGTGATTTCGTTTGCCATAAAAAGTAGCATAGCCGTGACGTCACACAGCACCTCCGAGACCACGCCCACTGAATCAACGTCAGAGAGATGAAACAGCCCTTACTATATAGCCCTGGGAAGAACACAGTATAGTAGATAAGAGAGAGAGAAAAAGAGGACAGAGATTCCTCTTTTATCCTCATCATACGCGTTCTCTTTTCGTTCTTATAATGCAATGGCTCCCAACCGGGGGTGCGAGATGGGGAAAAAATGACAACATGTTGACTGATTGCTCAAAAAAATTAAAATGACGATAAAAATCGAATTTTTCAATTCCTAAAAAAATATGAATCGTACCAATATTTGGACGCTTTCTAGCAGCATGACTTCTGCTCGCAGAAATGTGTCATACGAATTTTGCGTTGTCTTTTTTTCGATTAGCGATATTGTACTTGTTTTCCAATTCGGTTGAGAAAAAAATACCATTACTTACCTGAGTTATTTCGCGGTTTGTTTACATTGGTACCTTGTGTTATTAGCATGTGGTGCTTAGATTCGATACTGTCGTGAACGTGACTCAAGAGAAACGTCGAAAAATTTAGTCAAGTGGCAAAGAAACATTAATTTATAGTTGTCGCTGCTGGAACCAATAAGTGAAGTGCTAACTATTCAATGAATATCTTTTCCTAAACCTCAAAAAAAGTTTTTTTAGTTTCTTTTTTTTTATTAATTTTCTAAAAAAAATGAAACTAAAATTATTAATGTAATCAATTACGGAAAAAAAAAACCACCTGAATTTTCGAACAGCTAAAAAACATATTATCCCGGGGTGGGGGGGGGGGGAAGGCTTGGAATCACTGTTATAATGTATAGTAAAAAGAGATACATTTATATGGGGAATAAACTCACTAGCAAGAGTACAGAGAAAACGGGGAAGGGAAAAAAACAACAACTTCGGTTCATAGGGTTACAATAGAATAGAGCTTCGCGATGGTGAGGAAAGAAAACACAGAGAACTGGATTGAATTTATTCCACCGACTTTTGGGCGAAATATTTCGTCCGTGACCGTAAAGGGACTAATTCGATTTTTTAATGCGAAAGGAGTCTCCCAGGCGCACAATAGACGTGACGACCATTGTTATTATTATTACTTTTTTTGGATAAGCCTCCCTCCCTTGTCTGTTCTCATCGAATAAATGAATGAATTGAATGTTATAACAGCCAAGAATTTCATCGTGTCTTGATCACGCAAAAAGATTCACCGGAGCGTTTCGAAAACGCCACAATTCTTCATTGTCTTCTTCTTTGGCAAACGTCTCTGATGAGTATATTGGCGTCCTTTTAATTATCGCACTTCTGTTTTTTCCACCGCCAATGTTTCTCTTACTCATCCACGTACAAAACCACAAGACCATGATGGTCCTTCGATAGCTGCCATCCTTTGAATTAAACGCGGA
This sequence comes from Pholcus phalangioides, assembly GCF_987345545.1. NCBI lineage: Eukaryota > Metazoa > Arthropoda > Arachnida > Araneae > Pholcidae > Pholcus > Pholcus phalangioides. The sequence goes on along the minus strand of NW_028301615.1, from coordinate 4,085,641 downwards.
GGGTGAAGGACGAGAAGAAGCAGTCGCTTCGACGGAATGTTTGTTTCCTCCGTAGTGTCCGTTCGAAATTCCACGCGTGAGCGCGACCGATAGATAGACTTTATTGCTGTGGGGTTCGGAATTTCCTCTTCCCTAAAAGAGACACTTTTATTGCTCCTATGTGGAACATGACAGGTGTTTTTTATGACAGGTAAGAGCGATTCGTGAATGTACTGAAAAATAATCATTTAATAGTTTGAAGTCAAAACATTTGTGATATTTTTATATGTACCGTATAAAGTGAGCCGATAAAGAATTAGTACACACAGAATATATATGTTACTGCCAAAGAACAAAATTGGCCAATTCGCAACGGGGCCGGCCAGCTCTCGAAGTAGCCGGTGATCCCTGACTGAAGTCCGGTAGCAAAAGACATGATTTCGGATCCTCGTCAGGTTGGCGTATTTTTTCGTGATAATTATGTCCGCGTTAGTTGTGGCAACCTATCAAACCACAATCACGATCATTTTTTTCGCTGCAAAATTTGACATAAAAATGTATGTTTATTTTTGCTCTCAATTTCACTTTTTTTTCTCTCGTCTCATGTGGAGCTCATCCAATACGGCTGCTATACGCGTATATAGACTTAGACATGTATCACACGTTGGCGACAAAAAAAAATTGATTTGGCTCCTTTTTGCATCAGCACATCGAACTTTGGCCAGCGATCTCAGGCCACTTCGCTAAATGACCGGCCAAAGTCCGAATGATTTCTGCAATTTGGACTTCGGCCAATTCGCGAAGTGGCCAGACTCGTCGCGAATTGGCCGAACTTCGGGCTTTGGCAGTAACATACATACATGGTGCTTAGGAAAGACCCTCTATCCTGGAATAACTAGCGAACCGTTGATCTTAGGGCCCTTTCACACGGAGCGGATGCGGATGCGGGTCCGGAAAAAGTTTTAACAATTGGAATATACTGCGCCTTTCAGACGAGCCGAAAAATCTCCGCACCTAGGAAATGTTCATGCGGGTCCGGACGTCGTCCGCATGTGTCAAAACCTAAGTGCGGGCTCCGCATCCGCACATAGAAGTTTTGACAATAGGTTTATTCGGGGCTGTTCAGACGATGCGGATGCGGAGCGAATTCGTCCGCATCTTTGGCTACTTTTTGAAGGTGATTTTTCACGGAATTTTTTTAATTATTTGCCATAAATACCCTTAAAAACACCATATGATGGTCCCTGCTCATTAACATAATGTACCTACATACGTCTATCCCTCCGTTTCCTTCTGAGATTGAGATATAGCAACTTCAACTGCCTTTTGTCCATATTTCACAATTTTATGCAATAAAACATGCCAACAACGGCCACTGACGGGACCAAAACTATAAGCCGTTCTGTTCATTACGAATATTTAATTGACTACATACTTTAATAACTTTTAAATTTAATTTAAAAATTTAATTTTTTCTTTTTAGATTTTTAAAATTATTTAAAAAATATAAATATCTGAAATATTATTTTAAATATTTGTTATTTTTTTAAATTTTTAATCTGTTAATTTTTTTAAACTCTAAAAAAAATACTTTTATTAAACAACGTTATCCACGTACGGTGTTCACTCCGGGCCGTTTGAAGACCCTAGCACTTGAATATTTTTGGTGGTTCCCTCGATACCTACAAGTATATTTTACTCAATATTTAGTCTGTAAACTTGAAAAAAAGAAATTTTATATTTCAGAAGTGACTAATCTAAGGATGGGATTTCACTCTAAAAGGTTTATGAAAGTTATTTTATAAAACTTGAAAAAAACAACTGATAAATTCAGGGCTCGGCACGGGTCACTTTTTTCACTAAAAGTCACTTTTTTAGAAACTGGTCACTTTTATTACGTATTTTCAGGCCCAGGTCACTTTTTCCACTTTTTTAGCAAAAAAACCTCGGTCTCGCGCGCTTTTCTGCTGTCAGTGTTTTTCTTTTCTTCAAGGAGGAACTTTACCTGTTCAATATCGCTAATTTTCTCCCTCCCTTCATTGAACTACGATCGAAGGCATCTTATCTTCCCGGGAGCATACCGTGTGACGTCAGCATAACTTGATTTCAAGGCGCTTGGAAAAAGAAAGCGCCTTGGTTAAAGAATCGTCATTTTATGGAAAAGCCGGTCGGAAAAAAAACTAGCATAAAAGGCGTACTTACAACAAAGAATCCCCCCCCCTACTACCATTCTTTCTTATTTCCCCACGCGTGCTCACTCGTTCTTTCATTTTCATCTTATTTTAAAATTGATCCTTTATTTTATTTGTTTTAAAAAATTTTAGTCCTAAGGGCCGAATTCCTTTCTTGGAGCATCGAGAAAGTTACATTTGTTGTTTGTTCTATCGTTACTTTTGTTAATTTTTTTAAATGTTATTTGAAATTACGATTAGAGAGCCCGTGCAGAAGCTAACTTACGCGCAGCGGGAGAATACCAAAGCGCGTATTAAAGACGCGTATTATTAATACGTATTAAGCGTATTAATACGCTTTGGAGAATACTCTTGTAGCTGGCCAAGGTTAAAGAAGCTCGCATGTATTTTGAATTTACTTACAATAAAAAAAAAAATCATCCGATTGAAAATCGCGATCTATCGACAAATAAAATTCGTACTATTTTTCTAACTGGATTTAAATCTCAGCAAGAAACCGTACCCCCAAATTTGATCGAAAGGAGAACTATTTATGAAAAGATCACAGAATCCTGCAGTTCAACATTTAGTTTAACACAAGGGTTTCCAAATCAGATGAAAATTTGTCATCAGGCTGATAAAAACTCAGTTAACGTGCATGCGAGCCGTAACTAGAGGCGGATTTAACGATGGGCACACCGAGTGCGCCTTTGGCCCCTACTTTAAATGTTTTCCTAATTTAAAGGGCCTAATATTAATTTTTTTTATGCCCGGGCCGTAACTTAATTTAGAGCATCTTCACGATACTGATTGTTGACTTAATATTGTTGGATTGTTTTCCTTTTTTTTTCTCTCCATGCACGTGCGGGAACCGGTTGTTCCGACGCTGTATGCAAATCGGCGGCGGCGTACCCTCACGGGAGCACGGATATATAGACTGGTTTTTTCTCTATAGGTGAGATGCCTGTTTTTTCCGCATGGATGTATGTCGGGATTCGATTTGTTTCTCCCTTTTGATTGCTGGCCGTATTTTTGATGAACGAAAATGATCTTGTTTTTTGTTTTTGCAACTTTTATGGAAAAAGAGTTCAAAATGAACTTCTGATCATTGTTTTTCTTCAGCTCAGTCGGTACGCTCTGCCCCCCAACAAATATCGACATCTTGCGCGCCATTCTTGATGTGTAAAAAAATCTTATTTTTAGACCTCGGAAGTTATTTAAACGTTTGTCTCGAGTCTGTTATGACCGCAATAGGAGAGGGCGGGGGTCTGGTTCCACGGGTGTTGAACGATGAAAGGTGCCAAGTTTACTCATTTTCTGTTAAAAAGGGTGGATACCGGCCCCGAGCGATAGTAAATTTTCGTTCGTACTTGCGACCCGGATTGCTACTTACCGTGATTAGATCCAAAAGCGGGGGGCGGGGGGGGGCATCAAAATGCCTTGGACGGCGTTTTTGATGGAATGGTATATTTAAGAAAAGGCAATAAAAATTCCTTTGCAAAATTATCGAATTTGACAGTCAAGGGGCAGTAAAATTACGTTTCTCCTCCAGAAAAAACAATTGTATTACGGCCATGGTAATTCGGGTGTCCCGGATGGAGGCGAATTCACTATTTTTGTTCGTTGAAAGTTACGGGAGGAGTCAGCGCTAACGTGGCGACTTGTTTTCGCGCTAAAATAGGTAGCCCTGACAGCAGCATCCATAAACTCTATCAACCGCATTTATAAACCCCGTATGTTGTTGATTGGATTTTTCTGTTCATTTCATCCTAATTTTCCGTATTTCCCGATATATTCTTATCGATTTTCGCATATTAGGTTAATTCATATTATAAATTGTATATTTTTTTGTAATTTTTTATGTGCCCTTTGTCAGCCATCTTGAATTGACTACCGCAAAACGGCGATTCCTTGGCGCGTAAAAAAGTCGCCACGTTGGTGCTTACAAGGTTCATGGGAAATTTACCGGGGAAGGCCGCTGAGTCTCTTTTTTTGTTAAAAATTACGGGGGGAGGCCAAAATTATACTGTTTTCAGGGGTAGGAACACTGGGCCAAAATTAACATCTTGCGCCATCCTGCTCCTATAGTGTTTTCGTATTTTTCTGCGCCAAATAGCTAATTTTGATTCGTATGTCCAGAATTTCTTAAAGGACGCCAAAAATTTTTTGTTCCTGCTTACCGTGAAACGATTCTTTCTAAGAGCGTGTTTTATATATATATTCCACTGTACGCCTTATTTAAACTATCGGCCGATAGTTTGATTCAATTGGTTCCGTTCAATGAGTTCTATTGAAATGCAAAGTTAAAACTAAATTCAATTTCAATTCATTCAATTTGGTAATAAAAATTCATTGTCCATTTGGTCTCTCTCTCTCTAAAAATATTTTGGTCACTATTTGGTCACTTTTAAACATTTCGGTCACTATTTGGTCACTTTTTCAAACATTTTGGTCACTATTTTCACTAATTTTGAGGCCATGATCCGTGCTGACCCCTGTAAATTGCAAGCGCAACCGATAAATTTATTAGTTGCTTTTTTAAAAGAATTATTATAAAATTTTTATAGTGTAATCCGTACTTGAGGCCGGGATTATACTATAACGTTTTGTAAAAGATCTTTTATAAAAGTTGAAAAATTCAACCAATAGGCGCATCGGTTGCATTCAAGCAAATGCCACCGGTGATCTTAATGGTTGAATTTTTCACGTTTTATCAAAGAGCTTTTACAAAACTTTTATAGTGTAATCCCGGCCTGAGACAGAATTGTGATGTGAATATTTCTAAGCACAGACATTTTGAAAGTCCCAACCCCTCCCTTTTTTTATACTTGCAAATTCTTTGATATTTGCTGAATTTTTTTTTTTTTTTTTGGAACATCGAATGTTTTGGATGTTTTTGGATTGGATTTTTCGAACATTGGATGTGTTTTTGGATTTTTCGAACATTGGATGTGTTTTTGGATTTTTCGAACATTGGATGTGTTTTTGGAATTTTCTTTCATATTTTTCCGAAAGACAGATTTTTTTTCAAAATTTTTTGAAAATATTTTAAGATATTTTCTCCCATCGACTACTTGTGAGGATCGGAATGGAGGCATCTTTAGGCTCAATGATAAAAACCACCAAAGAATGCCTCTAGGCCGCCTATGGGCACTGAATCAGGGGTGAAGGAGAAAAATAATTACAAAAATTGCGAAAAAACAGTTTTTATGCACGAATTACGAACTAAAGATGCGGGCGATTCGTCCGCATCTTCAGCGCTCGTTTGAAAGGGTATGCGGACCCGCGTCCGCATCCGCATCCGCTCCGTGTGAAAGGGGCCTTCATTCACGTGGATGCGGGTCCGGATCCGCGTGCCTTTTCATACGAGCGCATTTCGCCCGCATCTTTAGGCTCATTGTGTTTTCACCCAGTGAACGCTGTATGTGAATAGCGCGTTGTTTTTTTTGTATTTAGTATTTAATTTTTTTTAAGTTATATTTTATTATTTAGGATAAAAATTGTGAAGTTTGGACAAAAGGAAGGTTCTACCTTCCTTTTGTCTTAAAATAGTCTTTAAATATTTTAACATAAATTTCTGGCAGACATTACACATGCTAATGTTTTCCACTAAAATGCGTTTTTCTCAAAACTAAGTTTTTTTTTTAGATAAGGAAAATTTTTTCAAACATCACTCATTCAAATGTTTTGAGACTCTGTGCGTCTCTCAGCATTATGGTGTTACATACGGTAAACTGGGTTGGGGTGACTTCCGACTACGTGCCATTCACGGATTTTAGGACGCAAGCCATGGGTGGAGATACGGGGGGGGGGGGCATTGCACCCCAGCGTCAAAGGTGGAGTCGACTGGTCTAATGTATACATGTATATATGAGCTGACATCATCATCGTGCCCCCCCCCCCTTCCAGATACCGCCTATGACGCAAGCGCTTCCTGGAAGCGTACGGATGAACTATCGGTTTCAAAACTTTTCATGCAGATTCAGGAGCTGTAGGTGACTCACCGACAGCATTTATTGCATCATCTACTGTCAGCTGTTGTCCAGATAATTTTTTAGTGACGCATAAACAAAAAAATGGGAATTCAGGTGGTGACTTTGTACCATCTGTTTTTTCAGGGTTTTTGCCCTCTTTTCACTAGTTTGTTATTGTCCCAGTAATGGTTCTCAAGTATGTGTGGAAGCTGAGTAGTCGACTCTATTGCAGTTACTCAAATGAAACACTTGCATGGGCGGAGATCCACCGTCAAAGGTGGAGTCGAATGATCTAATGTATAAATATATATTGCCGCCTGGCAGTCCAGTGGTTAGGGAACTAGCTTCTGACTGTGTAGGTCTGGGTTCGAATCCCGGGTCGGGCATGGATGTCTACTAACACTAACAAATTCCCTGGACAGATCGTAACGATCTCTTGGGAATACGTGCTGATCACGTTATTATTTATTATTATATATGAATTGACATCATCATCATCGTGCCCCCCCCCCCAGACTTCCAAGTCTATCTCCGCCTGTGAACACTTGATGAGGCTGTTAGTGCGATAAGAAACAAACATGTGCTCACCATTTTTGATCATATTGGGGAGGTGTGTGTAATGGCCATGAAGAAAGTTGACAAATTTTACTCATGGCCTGACCCAGCTGACGAAATTTGGTATCCGAGGCGCCAAATCATAATGAAAATCAGGAAACGTTGATCTATTGGCAGAGACAACAACTTTGTAGTGGAATCGAAGAAATGAATGTTATATTTATAGTGTGTTATTTTTGAAGAAGAGCCTTATATTTTCGAGTTTTAAGTCTTCTTTATTTTTGTTAATGTCTCAGGGGGAAAAAAAAGTAAAAATAATTGCTTTCTTTACTTAAAAATGTCAATAAACTGATTTTTTAGGTTTCAGAAATTTATTTATAAATTCAAAAATGACCTAATTTTTGGCAGAAATAATAGTTCCAAGTAAAGTTAACAACTGGAATGACTGGCGAGTGATTAGCGAAAAAAATTCGCTGTCCTTTCTCCTTGCCGTCATAATATTTTTTTTAACCAGAAATCGAAAGCTGAGATGTGAGACTATCTTTAGTAAAATCCCCAGCAGTCTAGGGCCTAGGCAAAGCATAAGGGTAGCACGAAGTCACTCCAGTTTACGGTACTTTAACACGAGCTTTTAAGATTTTAATTGATGGTTTTTTTTATTGAATTTTAACGACATGCAACTTTTTCAAAAATCACCAAAATTTACACATATTTTGTGCCGTAAAAATTTTTTAAAATAATTTTAATAAAAAATCCTCGTGTTAAAGTATGTAACACGTTGGCAGTTTTAAGGTTACTATATCTCCTTCATCTCAGAAGGAAACGGGTGGATAGACGTATGTGGGTACATCCTATTCATGAACAGGGACCTTCATATGGTGTTTTTAAGGGTATTCATGGAAAATAATTTAAAAAAATCCGTGCAAAACCATCTTTAAAAGTAGCGAAAGATGCGGGCGAGTTCGACCCGTGTGAAAGAGCCCTCCCTTTCTCACGGAGCGGACGCGGGTCCGGAAGAAGTTTTAACTATTGGTACACGCGGAGCCTTTCAGACGATGCGGAATGCGCCCGCAACTTGGAAGTGTTCGTGCGGGTCCGGGTGGCGTCCGCATGTGTCAAAACCCAAATGCGGACTCCGCATCCGCACATACAGGTTTTGTACATTAGGTTAGGCCCCTTTCACACGGAGCGGATGCGGACGCGGGTCCGCATACCCTTTCAAACGAGCGCTGAAGATGCGGACGAATCGCCCGCATCTTTAGTTCGAAATTCGTGCATAAAAACTGTTTTTTCGCAATTTTTGTAATTATTTTTCTCCTTCACCCCTAATTCAGTGCCCATAGGCAGCCTAGAGGCATTCTTTGGTAATTTAATCTAGAGCCCCATAGAATATGGGTATAAAGATATCTTCATTCCGATCCTCACAAGTAGTCAATGGGAGAAAATGTCTTCAAATATTTTCAAAAAATTTTGAAAAAAAATCTGTCTTTTCGGAAAAATATGAAAGAAAATTCCAAAAACACATCCAATGTTCGAAAAATCCAATCCAAAAACATCCAAAACATTCGATGTTCCAAAAAAAAAAAATTCAGCAAATATCAAAGAATTTGCAAGTAGTAAAAAAGGGAGGGGTTGGGACTTTCAAAATGTCTGTGCTTAGAAATATTCACATCACAATTCTGTCTTAGGCCGGGATTACACTATAAAAGTTTTGTAACAGCTCTTTGATAAAACGTGAAAAATTCAACCATTAAGATCACCGGTTGCATTTGCTTGAATGCAACCGATGCGCCCATTGGTTGAATTTTTCAACTTTTATAAAAGATCTTTTACAAAACCTTATAGTATAATCCCGGCCTCAAGTATGGATTACACTATAAAAATTTTATAATAATTCTTTTAAAAAAGCAACTAATATATTGAAATTTATTAGTTGCTTTTTTTCAAGTTTTATAAAATAACTTTCATAAACCTTTTGGAGTGAAATCCCATCCTTAGATTAGTCACTTCTGAAATATAAAATTTCATTTTTTTAAGTTTATAGACTAAATATTGAGTAAAATATACTTGTAGGTATTCGAGGGGAAACACCAAAACTATTCAAGCGCTAGGGACTTCAAACGTCATAATTCGGCCCTGAGTGAATAAACTGAAAAAAAGTGAAATTTTATATTTCAGAAGTGACTAATCTAAGGATGGGATTTCACTCTAAAAGGTTTATGAAAGTTATTTTATAAAACTCGAAAAAAAAAAACAACCAATAAATTTATTCGAGCAAATCCAACCGATCAGTTTATTGGTTGCATTTTTAAAATATAAAATTTTTATAGTGTAATCCGGGCTTAAGACAGGATTGTAATGTGAATATTTCTACGCACAGACATTTTGAAAGTTTCCACCCCTCCCCTTTTTTCTACTTTGCAAAGTCTGATATCTCTTGAATGTTTTTTTTTTGGAACATCATTCGATGTGTTTTCGGAATTGTTCTTTCATATTTTCCAAAAAGTTTCTCCCTAAATCTTTTGAAAATATATTTAAATATTTTCTCCCGTCGACTACTTGTGAGGATCGAACCGAAGGCATCTTTATACCCATATTCTGTGGGCTCTAGATTAAACCACCAAAGAATGGCTCTAGGCTGCCTATGGGCACTGAATCAGGGGTGAAGGAGAAAAATAATTACAAAAATTGCGAAAAAATAGTTTTTATGCACGAATTTCAACCTAAAGATGCGGGCGAAACACCCGCATCTTCAGTGCTCGTTTGAAAGGGTATGCGGACCCGCGTCCGCATCCGCATCCGAATTTCAAACTGAGAGCGCACTGAACTGAGTGACTCGCAGAGAAAAACGTGAATAAAACTTTAAAAAAATTAAATACTTTTATTAAACAACGCGCTACTCTACGTACGGCGTTCACTGAGTGAAAACAAAATCAGTCTAAAGATGCGGGTGAAACGCCCGGATCTTTGGTGCTCGTGTGAAAGGGTATGCGGATACGGACCCGCATCCGGTCCGTGTGAAAGAGGCCTAAGTTTTGACACATGCGGACGCCATCCAGAACCCCCCATGAACAATTCCAAGTTGACGGCGCCTTCCGCATCGTCTGAAAAGGCTCTCACACCCCCCCCCCCGCCAAAAAATCCATGTTAGCTGCAATATTCGCTGAGATATTTGAATTCGAAAATGAGGGAAAGAACTGCACGCGAAGCATAAAATGAACTTGTCCGTTATTTTATGCAGTTCGTTCTGTCATTTACGCATAAAATAACGGGCAAGCACATTCTACGCTTCATATACACTGAAGAGCCAAAAAAACTGATACACCTGCCTAATATCGTGTAGGGGCCCGCGAGCCCGTAGAAGTGCCGCAACACGACGTGGCATGGACTCGACTAATGTCTGAAGTAGTGCTGGAGATAATTGACACCATGAATCCTGCAGGGCTGTCCATAAATCCGTAGGAGTAAGAGGGGGTGGAGATCTCTTCTGAACAGCACGTTGCAAGGCATCCCAAATATGTTCAATAATGTTCATGTCTGGGGATTTAGGTGGCCAGCGGAAGTGTCTAAAGTCAGAAGAGTGTTCCTGGGGCCACTTTGTAGCAATTCTGGACGTGTGGGGTGTCGCATTGTCCTGCTGAAATTGTCCAAGTCCGTCGGAATGCACAATGGACATGAATGGGTGCAGGTGATCAGACAGGATGCTTACGTACCTGTCACCTGTCAGAGTCGTATCTAGACGTATCAGGGGTCCCATATCACGCCAACTGCACACGCCCCATACCATTACAGAGCCTGCCTCCACCAGCTTGAACAGTCCCCTGTTGACATGTAGGGTCCATGGATTCATGAGGTTGTCTCCATACCCGTACACGTCCATCAGCTCGAAGCAATTGGAACCGAGACTCGTTAGACGAGGCAACGTGTTTCCAGTCCTCAACAGTCCAATGTCGGTGCTGTCGGGTCCAGGCGAGGCCTAAAGCTTTGTGTCGTGCAGTCATCAAGGGTACACGAGTGGGCCTTCGGCTCCGAAAGCCCATATCGATGATGTTTCGTTGAATGGCCCAGCATTGAAATCTGCAGCAATTTGCGGAAGGGCTGCACGTCTGTCACGTTTAATGATTCTCGTCAGTCGTCGTCATGATCTTTTTCCGGCCGCAGCGATGTCGTAGATTTAATTTTTTACCGGATTCCCGATATTCACGGTACACTCGTGAAATGGTCGTACGTGAAAATCCAAATTTCATCGCTACCTCGGAGATGCTATGTCCCATCTCTCGTGCGCCGACTATAACACCACGTTCAAACTCACTTAAATCTCGATAACCTGCCATTGTAGCAGCAGTAACCGATCTAACAACTATGCTAGACACTTGTTGTGTTATATAGGCGTTGCCGACCGCAGCGCCGTACTCTGATTGGTTCCATATCCCTTTATTTGCATACGCATGCCAGTACCAGTTTTTTTAGCTCTTCAGTTTATAATATGCTGTTCTTTCTCACATTTTCAGCGACTGTCGAATTCAAATATTTCAGCGAATTGCACTTGAAAACATGGATTTTGTTTTTTTGTTGGGCTCCGAGAAGATAATTTTCTGATTGTGGACAGGGTTGTCGTTTCAAAAGTTTTTTTTTTTCTTTTAATAATCATACAGCCTTTTGCAATATGACGTGTGTATCCGAGGTTTCTCCACATTTTCACTTTTTCTTTTTTTTCAATTGGAAGTACGCTTCTAGGATCAACGGTTCGCGAGTTATTCCAGGATAAAAGGATTTTCCAATGCACTCTGTATACATAGCGAACTCCATGTTTGATATGAAATTTTAAAAACTTTTCTTCGGTGTTAAGAGTTCAGCCAGATCCGTGCCACGCATTTCAGACTTATAGATCCACTTTGAGAGCTATGTCGCCGATGTGCATGGTGATCGTAGGGAATCGTCTACTTTTGCAATGCCGTTCATGCTAATGATACAGTTTTTCGTGAACGGCGGGTAGCCCCTGCCCCGAGTTGTCTATGCTCCTGTATGATGTGGACGGTAAAACAAGCTGCGGTGATTTGCGAGACAAGCAAATAAAGCACTACTCGTGAAAACAAGTTTCTTGAAAAGCAGTGACGCAACAAATTTGTGCATAGGTGGGATACTAAAAAAGAAGGAAAAGTCCGGAGTATTCATTGACTATTCCTCTGAAATATTTGATCACGGTCGCTGTGGGCCCACCTTGCGCTAAAAAATTGGTCATCATTGTTTAGTCAAGACTAGACACATCCGCAATAACTCCATTAATCACATCGAAAGAAATTACTCAAACAGTTGTATTTAACTGCAACTTTAAGCGGTTTTTAAAAGTTTCCTGATGCGCATTAGAACTGACAGAGGGAATCACAAAACCTTCTTGAAATTTCCACCTGTTTTCAAGAAGAATATTTTTTTCCCCGATCTCGCGGCGGCGCGCGCGTGAGCTGATAAATGCTTTCTCCCAACACAGAGAAACAAGGAAGAAAAAAAAATTACTGTTTCCTCTGTTATTTATGCTGTTATCACATAACCAACCGTATACAACCTCGAAGGGAAAGCAGAAAAAACATCCTTTCCCTCCCCTCAGTAGATTTTGACTTTGAACAGAACTGACAAGTTGGAAGGGAGGCATTTCATTGAGAGAAGGAAACACAGCGGTATCTGGAATCGCGGTTGCTGATACGTATAAGAGGGTTTCAAGAACCCTAGATATCTTGGGATTGCCACTGCAAGGGTTAAGCAACCATCTTTCCATTGACTACTACTAAACCAGACATGTACCTCGTCCATATTCCTCTGCGGAACTTCTAACGAATTCGCACATGTTGGAATGTGTGTATATGTATAGTGAAGTTTGTTTCTGTGTAATGCTTGTTATGTATAGTGCTGCCATCAGTTTTTCCTCAGCTTATAGTGAGTATAGTTAACGAAGGAATAATTGTAGCGTTGTAGGCCTGTTGCTCTCTGCGGCGAGACTTTTTGACGGGGAGATCGGCTCACATTCGTGCCTCAAAATTGGCAACCGCAGAAAACCAACTTCAGCCGACCACTACTGCGACCATGGTGGGGTTTGAACCCGGATCCTCGCGATGCAAGTCCGTCACTATGACCGCTCGACCACCACAGCGGCTCTTGCCATTGACTGATCAACATCTCTGGAACTGAGAGAAACCATGATGAGAAGAGAGTTCAATGCTCGGTAATTCGCTCCATTTATCAACGGCAACTTCATTAATTGATGCTTAAACCATTACCATTAACACAAGCTAAAAATATAGTGTGTTCAGTCTATAATCGTGTGAAAAATACTCCCCTCGTGCATTTACATAGCAAAGTTCACTACTGCAGTGTCAGACGGTGATAAGTTAAAGTCCTTATTTATATTCTCGCAGACCGATGCAATCAGAGGCATATATGCGTACGTATCTGATCCCAATATGCGTTTGCAGAGCTGACGAAATTCTGGTGGTGTTGGGGGGGGGGGCGGCTAAACACTCTTCTGACGTAACACTTTAATCACTCCTTACCTTTCCAGTGCTCTATACCAGCGGTTTTCGGCGTAGGGAAGACCGGGGCAAGTTAGGTACAGGGGCACGTTTACACACGGCTTATAGTTCACATACCGTTTGTCAGAGCACGCCACCAGTCGGGTCAGAAGAATCGCTTCGAAGGCCATTTGCACTCACACCAGTCTGGAGTCAGTCACTAGAGCGGGCAGTGAAGTGGACAACTTTTACTGATTTTTTACCAGGTAAGTAAATTTTTACCCTTATTTATTGGCTTTAATAGAGCTCGTACTGTTAAAAAATTATAACTTATTATGGATTATCCTTCTGGATTGTTTTGCAGTTATTTTAAGCTATTCAATTGATTATTTGACTTATGAGTAAAGCTCATACGCTGAGTTATAACGAAAAATGACGATGGGGCAAGTTTACACGCCGTGTCTGTATAAACCTGTCCTCTTCGTAATAATATTCTGTAGGCCTACTATTGTTAGTTTTTAATCATTGTAGTTTTTTTTTCTTCAGATCAACAATGGTTCGGAATTACAAAAGGAAAACTAATAGAAGTCAAAATATTGACCCAGACGTGATGAAGATATCAGTCGAAAATGTAAGAAGTGGGCAATCTCTGAGAAAGGCAGCTGCAACTTTTGGTTTCAATTTCAAGACACTTTCTAATTATGGTAAAAAATTCAATGCCCCAAAAGAAGGTGTCAATGTTCCAAAAGATGTGTCGCTGACAGTTACCTCAGCACCACGATCAGGGAAGTCTGTAGAACATTTAGAAACTTTGGTATCAGAACCAGTTTCTACTAAGAGCTTGGGCGAGGAGCCTGGACCTTCAGATGATGCGAAGGCAGAGCCAGGACTTACGGATACTTTGAAGGCGACAACGAAGACTGCGGAGGCTGTGGAGTTGGAACCAACACCTGCTGGTGTGGCGTCTTCCGGAACTGTGACATGACGAGAGGACGACCTCTCAGCGCAGGCAGGCAATGTTGAAGCAAATGAGCAAGTAGGAAATGTTGAGCGCAAAAAAAAAAAATCAATGAAACATTTTTGACTGATGAAGAGCATGATGATGAAAAGTGAGTGTATTTACTGTTAAGACCATACAAAAATTCAAGACCTGGTGAATAGTGGGTACAATGCACCCAATGTAAGAGATGGGCACATGAGGACTATTACCACTGGGAATTCAACATTTTTTGTTTGTATGAATTGTGAGAGCGAATTCTCTCTCTTGAAACAGATGAGGATTCACCATAATTCCTGTTTGCAATCGTACTACGTACTTTTGAAATAAACTACGTTTCTTTATGATTAATTTGTTGTATTTTATTCACAGTAAGCCTCATATTTCATCATTTTCAGTGGTGTGTGTTGTAATATTGCCCCGGTCACGGGGCAAATTTACACTGGTGACATCATGGTAAAGAAAATGATTTAATTTGAAAAAAATTTAATGATTTAAGGTACATAAAATTATGCACCATATATCGTAAGGCCTAACTAATTAAGTAGTAATAAAAATGAGAAAATTTGTGTTCAGCCGACCATCGCCACAGTGGTGGTCAGCTGAAGTTGGTTTTCTGTGGTTCCCAACTTCAAGGCGCGAATGCGAGCGTATCTCCCCCTTTAAAAAGTCTCACCACAGAGAGCAACAGACCTACAAACAGTAAAAATGTAATTCAATCTTAACACATCACTAACTTCTCAAAATATAGAGGGCAGCACTGAAAAATCAAACGCAACACTAACTTCTCAAAATATAGAGGGCAGCACTGAAAAATCAAACGCAACACTAAACACGCACTCAGACTGTTAGGTACACGCACACAGTTACACTTCCGACACAACTCACTAAGTAGTAAATCGACCATAGGTGGTGATAGATCTGAGTTGTGCTCGGTTTGAAAGAAAAAAAAAAAAGAAAGTTCTTTTTCGGACGCACAATAATTTTCTGCGTAGAATCTGAAGTGTAGTTATGTAGCATCTGAAATTACTGGAATTTTTCATTGGAATTACGATTGAAGCTGCCCTAAATATTATAATTGAAAATAGTGTGAAGTGCAAAATTTTCACTTTCCCGTCTGAAAAAACCTTGCTTTAAAATTTTCAAAAGCACATTTATATGATGCGGGGGAAAAAATCAGAGCTCCAAATAAGAAATAACGGTTAAATAATAACCGAAGATTGGCCTGCAAAATATTTCGTTTATTAATTCGATGCTATAATGAAGAAGCATAAAGAATATTTCGGTTGAAAAAAAGAAACGGTTAATAAAATCTAAGTTATGAAACATTGTAATAATTTTTTATCTTTCGTGCTCTCATAATTAAGCATAATGTTTGAAATGCGTTTGTCCAGTTTATCGTACCTTTTGCATCGTTTTTTGGTCACTAAATCCACCTCTGCTCGACTTCTGAAGACATCACTGTATTTAGATTCCTCTTCCAAATCCAGGATAAGCATTCTGATCTTTGGATTTGGTTTACCCATTATGGAATGCATGAAAGATAATTTCAGTGGCATAATTTCGTGTGGATACAGCCCCCCCCCCCCACTATAACTGTGGTCCATTCATGGTAGGGAAGAAAAGAAGGAAGCGCGACAGGAAGAAAAACAGAAAAAGAAAGACAAAAAGGGCCTTTGTTTTCACAAGTGCGGGAATAGATAGTGCGGATTCGTCCCCAAATTCCCCATGTGCGGAACTGTCCATACACCCTCCGCGTGGTACCCAGTCATTCGTACTTTGCACTAATTTAGGGCTCCCACTCAAAAATGAGAAATAAATAGGAAAACGCAGGACGGGGAAGGGTAACCCCCCTTAGACAACATAATCATAGCATAATGAAAAAAAATCCGAGAAAAAAAAATTAATTTTGAATGAACTTTTTTTTTTCATAGCACTATTTCAGTATTCTATACGACTGACTGAAGCCAAAGCAAAATGACAAATGACTTGGTTATAAAAAAATTTTGGCCAAAACAGCGAACGAGCAACCACAGATAACTCTCTTTTTTATTTCTCTTTACATATACGTATTACATCCTTTCTTTGGAGACTTCCAAAGTGCAGAGTGTGTAACTCTCTTCGACAGCAAATTTAAAAGACGTACGTTCGAGACCACTTTCAAAAGCACAGTGCAAAATGTGTAAGTTACAAGATCCGATGTAAATAAAGCAAGGTGAACCAGATAGTTTCGCTGCGTTGTCCATCCTTTTTTAAAGGGATTTGTTTACATTTTACTGTTCAATGCCAGTGTAATCGTTTTTGACAAATGAAGCACTTTCATTTTTAGCTCTTTGCTGAGCACATTGTAAATATTGTTTATGCCTCTTCATGCTTTAAAAATACAGAAGACTGAATGCTATTGGGTAGCATCAGAATCACGAAACCTAGAATAGGCCTATGTATCCAAATGCTTTGTAATCCAAACTGTTTTTTCACCTATTTGGACTATAATTTTGAATGATGAATGTTAGTTACTGTCGAAGACCTTGAAGTAATAAATACAGAATTATTTTTTCCATCTGGACAGAAGTTTTTAATGACTACTATACTTGTTGAACCCTCAAACAAAGCAAATGAGAAATTAATAAACCAAATGGGCCACATACACCCCCCTCAAATAACCTTTAAAACGATACAATTTATGCTTTGGCAGAATCATTAATTGCAATCTACAACATTTGTAATATTTGGCAATATATCAATAATACCCTGCTCAATTAAAATCAATTACACAAATTTTGTTGATAGGATTTGGTAAAAAAGTAGGAAAAGTAGGACGAGTTGGGAGCCCTGACTAATCTGTAGTTTAACATGAAGAGTAGGGTCTGTTTCTTTCTTTTTTTAATTTTTCAAGAGCCGAACTGTGTTTTGATTTCTGTGTTTTTGATCTTTCAGATCATCATCATGACGAACAAAGTGAGCGCTTACATCGGCAGCCTGTGCTATCTGCACTTGTTTGTTGCGATGCAGCTGTTAGAGCCGGTTCGGTGCGGATGCCCATCCCCGTGCTCGTGTCTGCTGGAAGACAATCGCAAGACCGTCACTTGTTCCGACGGAGGGAGAATCAAGATTCCGGTCGAAGACATTGACCACAGCACTCACGCCATCATCATCACGCCTCTCGATAACCGCGAGAACAACATAACCATAGGGCGGATATTCGTCAAATTCCTTAACCTGGAGATCTTGAGGATTACGCATTCCAATATCCCCGCCATCGGTGACAGCACGTTCTATCCCGGACGTCGCCTGAAAGTTCTGGATTTGAGCCACAACCGGATCAGATTTCTACGAGCTTCGGACTTCAACGGGTTGAAAAACCTGCAAGAACTGGATCTCAGCTTCAACAGGATATCCGCGACTCCATCCGCACCTTTCCGGTACCTCGTGAATTTGTCACGGCTGCTCCTTGCGAGGAACGAGTTGAAAGGGCTAGTGCCGAGATTCTTTTACCCGCTCTCGAAACTTGAGGCACTGGATCTTAGCGGAAATGCTCTGCACGTCATCGATCCAGATAACCTACAGGATGTCGGTGAACTGAAAATTCTTAACCTCACGAACTGCAAGCTGACGACCGTCCACCCTCTACTGTACCAGCGTTTGCCTCATCTGGAAATGTTGAACCTCAGGGATAACGCGATAACCACCGTGGCCCCCGAGGAGTACCGCCACTTGCAATCGCTGCAGTTTCTGAACCTGGACCACAACCGCATATCGCGTATACCGGACCACGCTTTCAACGGTCACGCTTTCCGTTGGCTGACCATATCGAACAATAATGTGACGGAAATATCTCCTCGCGCGTTCTTCAACACCAGCGTGCATTTCTTGAACGTTTCTCATAACCGAATATCCAACGTCGCAGAAGACGTTTTCCGACCGCTGTCTTCGTCTACCGAGGTGCTGGACATCAGTGGCAACAGTCTCGACATCGGCGATTTTGTCGCCATCGTCAAACCCCTGAAGTCATTGAAAGTGATCCACGCGGCGCAGGCGAATCTCCGCGAGCTGCCACCGGACGCCTTCCTCGAGAACTTCGAGCTGTTGATGATGAACTTTTCGAGTAACGAGATCGAGGCGATCCCCGACGAATTGGTCGATCACCTGCCGAAACTGGAGATCGTCGATTTCTCCCACAACAAGTTGACGTCGATCAGCGAGATCGCGCTGCGAAAGTTGTCGGTGTCGCCAGCGCTGGCCAGGGTCAAACTGCACGGCAACCCTTATTACTGCTCCAGTTGCGAGATCGAGCCCCTAGTGCGGTGGATCAACTCGACGTCCTTCTTCAACGGCAGCTGCCAGGACGAGTCGGATTGCGTGCACTGCTCGCATCCAAGAGACATGTACGGACTCTTGATGCACACGGTCTCAACTGACGAACTGCACTGCGGGGACGTCGTGTTCGGGGCATTCCGATCTCTGGAACACGCCTCGAAGACGGGCCTCTACATCGCCATAAGCATCATAATCGTGATCGCCATCATCATAATTTTCACCATCTACGTATACAGAAGTCACATCGCGCATTATTACACAAACGAAGATCGGCACGTACCGTGCAAAGTGTCCAGCAATAATCCCGCAGCGGCAGATTCCAGAGACATCGAGACGAACAAGTGATCGAGCCCCACCGACGATCAACAATAAACGTGACGGAAGTTGGATCGGGAAAGCAGCGAGGATCCATTCCACTCCTCCAATGTGCTACTAACTCATTTGACAAGCTTCCCGACATCCTATTTCATCTGCTGTTGTCTTTCTCATTTGCACAGAATACTCGTTGGCATGATTCGAGAAAACCTACGTGGTTCATGCTGTCGCTTCTAATTAATTTGTTAATTTTGTGCACGAATTTTCGCACAGAGGATTCGACATTTAATGGGATGATTATTGCGATGGCTTCGAACCCATTTCGAAATTACATTTCCTTTTGGTAAAGGAAAAAAATTTCCCCCATAGTTTATGTGTATTTCCAGAAAACTTTTTCACTAAGCTCCTTTTCTTCTACAAAGAGGTAGATGCGTGTATTCAATTGTATTGTAGAGTCTCAATGATTCGAGGTGAACGGAACCGAGACCATCTCGGGTTATCCAAAAAATTAACAGAAAACGACATTTGAGTGGTGGGGTTAAAATTTCCCGCCTGTTTCCACCCTTAATTAATTGGCACAACTACCAAGACATGGCTTCTTTGTGAAACAGACTAACGCGGCTCCAGCTAAGGCCGTAACTAGGGTTTTGTAGTGGAGGCGAACATGATTTTGCCACCCCAACACTGTAAAATTCGATGATTTTATCATGGTATTTTTGTTCCCTATTAAAATTTTCCACCTCCTACAGTTTGTCGCAATGAGCAGTTGCCTCCCACTGTCCCCCCCCCCCCCCCATCTAGTACTGGCTCCAGCCTTAGGATTGCTATTTTTCTCTCCACATTATAAATTTACTATAGGCCTGTTTATCTGACGAAAACCTAAGTGGAAAGATCCCTCAGTCCCAATACTGAAATAGTTCGCATTCGTTGAAAAACTGATACAAATACCATTCTTGGCAAAAAATATATTCAAAAGTAATTTAGAAAAATTCCATCACCTCGGATCATTCGGAACTTGAAGTGTTTCGGGATTTCACGAAGAGCGTCCAAAACTAATAAAAATTCCACGTTAATTCTAAAAGTAAAATGCGAAAAAATGATCAGGAAAAAAATATAAAACGGGTTGCGACGGTACGACTTAAAATTATAGGAATTAGAATTTTAAAATAATTAACTAAAATAACTATTATACTAAAAATCTTACATATATACCCTTGGTATTCTTGGGAAAATTCGATATATTTCAATTTTGTACAGAAATATTTGTAATGCTTGATCGTGGGAGGTACGAGTCTACTGATCTCAGCGAATTTTCATTCAAATTTCTCTTTGGGGAAAAGAAAAGCGTGTAAAAAATTTAATTTTCCCACGCTATATCATTTTATGGAAGTGAAACATCAATTTTACAATCAACGATAGAATTTTTATTCTTTTTGAGTAGGGCTGAGAATCAATTTAAAATTTTAACTGGTCAATCAAAAATTTTTAATCGACTGATTAATCAAATATTTTTCGTGACTATACAATATTAATTGATGCTAAAAAAACATTTATTTCATGCACCTATTCGCAAGATGTAAACAAAAAAGAAAACAAAAGGAAGGAATAGATTAAGGAATAAAGGCTCTCTGCCCTTGTTTGAAGCAATTCAATATGCTGAACATATTTCTCCAAAACTTGGAATTCATCTACTTGGATCTCATTATTTTAAAAATCTGTTTTTTTAGGTTAGTCCACTGATTTCGAAACTACTTTCGATCTTATGCTGTTGCTTGTTTTCCTAGTAACTTCTCGCAACTAGTACATGTGAGGGGAGAGAAACTGATGCTTCCAAGAATACGAAAAACTACTGTTCACAGTAAAAACAATAAATTTTTGTGTTGTCGTCTAAAACTTCTGTCAAACTCAGTTCGAAACTGAAATCATCAAATCTAGTTTAATCGACTTGTTTCCCCCATTTGAAGAATTTAATAAAAAATATTGATATAGTACATAACTTAAGACATCTAATCGGTTTCGTTGAAAGAAAGAAAATTTATACTTCTAACGCAAATTTTAATCACTTTATGACCAGGGACGTAATATTGCGTCCAAACGCCAGTGGAATAAATTCAAAAAAGTTCCCCATTTTCTTTCCTCTCTCCTGATCATCGCGAAGTTTTGTTGCAACCTTATATTTTTCCCCCCTCTAGACTTTTGTATACTCTGATAGTGACTTTTACCACATATGATGTATCTTATAAGAGTGAAAAAGAACAGGTAGGGTGAGGGGGTAAAAAGAAATCTTTGTACCTACCATTCTTATCAACTTAATATATTATACTGTTTTACTCCTTCGTATGTTTTGTTTTCCTTCTCCTTTCGTGCGAGTAGGTTAGGACAAAGTTACCATATTTATCGCCGATTCGTCAAATAAAGAGCATCCGAATTTCTTGCTAGTCTCTTGTAAGTGAAGGGCTTAATTAAGTTGAAGATCGAATCGATTAAGTCAACTCCAATTTTTAACGGCGAATAACAATTGACAGATGAATTGGACAAGCCCTACTTTCGAGCGTTCTCCATGACGCAATCTTTGTATACATGCGTAATCATTCACACTTTGAACTAATTTCCTGCACTGCATTTTAATGTAAGCATTACCCATGAGCCACTGATATTTGAGCATATGCTGTGAAAGTAAAGAATTTTCAAAAGAACATTTCTCTATTATTTCCTCCCCCATTTATTACAATGTTTGTATAAAATAGTTATTATGAATATAGCTCATTACATGTCACCAATAAATCTTATTCTTTGTTTATCGTATGAGCCATTATTCTAGTAAATAAATAAATTGAAACGTCTCTCACTAGACATTTATAAGAGGCAGACTGAAGGAGCATTCGGAATTACACAATAGCATAAATATGGTTTATTCCAACAATTAATAGCTCCGGAGAAACACGACCGACCGCCATGGCCGCCAGAACTCGAATCGCCTAGCAATCGAACGGCGCGCGCGTATTTGCTCGCGCTATTGCCAAATCATACATAAATATAACATATGTAACACCTTCCCTTTTGAAAGAAAGTCTGCACTAATTGCCTTCGTTGGTTCATTTCTGATGGACTCGGTATCCTCCGTCTGATCGGGTGCCTCTGATTTAGGGCCCTTTCACGCGGATGCGGGTCCGGAAGAAGTTTTAACAATTGGAATATACTGCGCCTTTCAGACGAGCCGAAAAATCTCCGCACCTAGGAAATGTTCATGCGGGTCCGGACGTCGTCCGCATGTGTCAAAACCTCGGGCTCCGCATCCGCACATAGAAGTTTTGACAATAGGTTTATTCGGAGCTATTCAGACGATGCGGATGCGGAGCGAATTCGTCCGCATCTTTGGCTACTTTTTGAAGGTGATTTTTCACGGAATTTTTTTAATTATTTGCCATAAATACCCTTAAAAACACCATATGATGGTCCCTGCTCATTAATATAATGTACCTACATACGTGTATCCCTTCGTTTCCTTCTGAGATGGAGATATAGAAACTTTAACTGCCTTTTGTCCATATTTCACAATTTTATACAATGAAACCTGTCAACAACGGGCACTGACGGGACCAAAATTATAAGCCGTTCTGTTCATTACGAATATTTAATTGACTACATACTTTAATAACTTTTAAATTTAATTTAAAAATTTTAATTTTTTTCTTTTTAAATTATTTAAAAATATGAATATCTGAAATATTATTTTAAATATTTGTTATGTTTTTAAATTTTTAATCTGTTAATTTTTTTAAATTTTTAATCTGTTAATTTTTTTAAATTTTTAATCTGTTAATTTTTTTAAATTTTTAATCTGTTAATTTTTTTAAATTTTTAATCTGTTAATTTTTTTAAACTTTAAAAACAACAACTTTTATTGAACAACGTTATCCACGTACGGTATTCACTCAGGGCCGGATTAAGACGTTTGAAGACCCTAGCGCTTGAATATTTTTGGTGGTGCCCCCCGAATACCTACAAGTATATTTTACTCAATATTTAGTCTATAAACTTAAAAAAATGAAATTTTATATTTCAGAAGTGAGACTTATCTAAGGATGGGATTTCACTCTAAAAGGTTCATGAAAGTTATTTTATAAAACTTGAAAAAAGCAACTAATAAATTGCAAGTGCAACCGATAAATTTATTAGTTGCTTTTTTAAAAGAATTATTATAAAATTTTTATAGTGTAATCCGTACTTGAGGCCGGGATTATACTATAAAGTTTTGTAAAAGATCTTTTATAAAAGTTGAAAAATTCAACCAATAGGCGCATCGGTTGCATTCAAGCAAATGCAACCGGTGATTTTAATGATTGAATTTTTCACGTTTTATCAAAGAGCTTTTACAAAACTTTTATAGTGTAATCCCGGCCTAAGACAGAATTGTGATGTGAATATTTCTAAGCACAGACATTTTGAAAGTCCCAACCCCTCCCCTTTTTTTATACTTGCAAATTCTTAGATATTTGCTGAATTTTTTTTTTTTTTTTTTGGAACATCGAATGTTTTGGATGTTTTTGGAATTTTCTTTCATATTTTTCCGAAAAGACAGATTTTTTTTCAAAATTTTTTGAAAATATTTTAAGATATTTTCTCCCATCGACTACTTGTGAGGATCGGAATGGAGGCATCTTTAGGCTCAATGATAAAAACCACCAAAGAATGCCTCTAGGCTGCCTATGGGCACTGAATCAGGGGTGAATGAGAAAAATAATTACAAAAATTGCGAAAAAACAGTTTTTATGCACGAATTTCGAGCTAAAGATGCGGGCGATTCGTCCGCATCTTCAGTGCTCGTTTGAAAGGGTATGCGGACCCGCGTCCGCATCCGCTCCGTGTGAAAGGGGCCTTATTGGGCTGTTGGGATACCTCGGAATCAGCTGAACGTGAATGTGACACCGAAATCCGTTGACGCAATTGGTCCCGATGGCGCACCACGTGACCCAAAGGTGTGCTCACTTGTGACATGACCCTATCCCTTGAAACGGAGACGGTTCCTGGAATCCACATTGGGCCACTTGCATAGTTCCTGCACCATACCTTATCCTCAGGTGCAAACTTGAGTTTGAGATCGGGATCTTTCACCAGATGTTGACCCGGTTTCAACAGGTCCAACCTGCTTCTCATGACTCTGTTGAACATCGCCGTACCAGGAGCTTGACCAGTTGAGGAGACAGTGTCTTTCGATAGTGAAACAGAAATCTATCAAGCCTTTCCTGGAAAGAGCCGCCCTTAATTTTCCTCAACGCATCCTTCATGGAGCGCACCTCTCTTTCAGCCAACCCATTTGACTGCGGGTGATACTGCGCAGCTCGGACATGGATGACCCCGCTCCTACGAAGGAAATCCGAGAACTGACTAGTGAACGATGTTGCGTTATCACTGAGTCCTGGGCAGTCCGAATCTTGCAAAGAGGGATCGTAATGCAGCGACCGTAGCAGCTGACGATGTCGAGGACACCGGAATAGCTTCCAACCACTTAGTGGCAGCATCCACTAACAAAACGATGTGGTTATCAAACAGGCCTGCATGGTCGATATGAATTCTGCTCCAAGGCTCCGTTGTGGAAGGCCATGGTGCCAAATTCGATGGAGCAACGTAAGTTTCGACTTGACAATCGATGCACGAGCGTACCAAGTCTTCAAGGTCCTTATCAATATTCGGCCACCACACAGATTGTCTAGCCAAGGCTTTGAGAGCACCCATGCCTTGGTGACCCCCATGAAGCTCGGACAGCACATACTTCCTGTACTTTGGTGGCACATATATTCTATTCGCACGTAGAATACCGTTTCCACCGACAAGTCAGTTCGGCAGAGCCAGAAAGGACGAATTTCAGCCATTACACGCCTGGGCCAGCCTTGTGCTATGTATCTCTTCACCTTCAACAGAACAGGATCAGCATCTAACTCCTTCTGGAAATGAAATCTGGTCACCGCGCCATCATCCATAGATTCCAGCAATAATACTACATCAGCAGGCGTTGGAGAATCAGACACAGTTGTCGGAACAGGTAGCCTACTGAAAGCATCAGCATTCGCGTGAGATGATCCTTTCCGATATACAATGTTGTACGAGTACCCTGATAGTACAAGCGCCCATCTCTGAATGCGAGAAGCAGCCATTGGAGCTACTGGTTTAGTATCAGAAAACAGGCTTACTAGGGGCTGATGATCGGTTACCAAAGTGAACGTTCTCCCAAGCAGATATTACCGATATCTCGTAACCCCGAAGACCAACGACAAGACTTCTCTTACGATCTGGCTGTAACTCCTTACCGCTTTTGTCAGGGATCTAGACGCAAAAGCAATAGGACGATCGCCCACAGCTGAGGAATGGGACAACACAGCTCCTGCTCCTTACGGACTAGCGTCACACACACATTCGAGACGCAATTCCTTACTTTCATCAAAGTGGGCCAACAAAGAAGGCGTAGACAATCTTTTCTTTGCTTCCTGGAAGGACTTCTTCTCCTTCTCAGCACAACATGAGTTCTCATTCAACAACTTATACAATGGCCGCTGTGGTGGTCGAGTGGTCATAGTGACGGACTCGCATCGCGGGGACCCGGGTTCGAGCCCCACCGTCACCACAGTGGTGGTCGGCTAAAGTTGGTTTTCTGTGGTTCCCAACTTCGAGGCGCAAATGCGAGCCGATCTCCCCGTTAAAAAGTCTCGCCACAGAGAGCAACAGTCCTACAAACAGTACAAATATTCAGTCACTACACATCACTCACTTCACTTCTGAGATATAGATGGCAGCACTGAAAAATCATACACAACACTAGTTACGCAATCAGACTGTTAGGTACACGCACTTACACTTCCGACACAACTCACTAGGTAGTAAATTGCCTATGGCAATAGACCTGCGTTGTGCTCGGTTTGAAAAAAAAATCTTATACAATGGTGCTAGCATAGAGGACATATTTGGAAGAAATTTTGCATAATACGTCAGCAAACCTATAAAAGACGCATTCTTTGGCTCAGGAGCCTTCTCAATGGCTTCCAACTTCGTTTGCACTGGATGTAGTCCTTCTGCATCGATTCTATGCCCCAGATATTCTACTTACATCTGCATGAACGAGCACTTCGAGGGATGCAGCTTGATACCAGCTTCCTGAAAAGGAAGCGGATCCAGTTTCGACCTATCAAAATCACGGAACACTGATCCACCACCAGGATCGGAAGCATTTCACATTTGGATTCGTACTTCACAGAAACATCCATCGCGCCCACCATCTTCAGACTATGCCTTGTAAAAGACCCGAGCTTAATATGAGTGTCTTTCAAAGGTGGAAATCCACATTGATGCTTCTTGAACATCGAATAAGGCATCACCGAACAAGGTGCTGCCGTGTCCACCTGCATTACCATAGGTTACCCTTGAATCACGACTTACAAGGTGGTGCGAAATCAGACATCAGAGTTCGTCAATACATCGAACGCAGGAGACGAGTTATCCAGCTGGTCGGCTTGATTGACTCTGTTCGCAGAGCGTCCTTGGCCTTTGACTCCGACACTCCATCTGTTCTTCACTGACTGGCATACTCTGGCTAAGTGTCCCGTCTTTCCGTACGAATAGCACGTACTCTTGGCAAACTTGCAAGTTGAGGACTTGTGTCCACTCGCACCACAAGCATAGCAGGAAAACATAACCTTGGCTTGCGGCGGGTGATGACCTCTGAAACTCTTCCGTGGCTGCTTTGCTTGTCTTTGCTTTACAAACAGCACTTCCGCGAAGACGCGTTGTCACTGCGCAGGTTAGAGGCGGTTTTCGAGGCCGCTTCCATCGACATCGCGATCTCTGACGCCCGATCGAAAGACAGATCTCTGTCCGCCAACAGCCTTCTCTGAATAGCGTCATCATTTATCCTACACACGAGCCGATCTCGTAGCATTTCCGCTAAAGTATGCCCATAATTGCAAAACCTGGCGAGAGTTCGAAGTTCGGCTATAAATGTTGGCACAGATTCTCCCGGCTTCCTACAGCGACAGTTGAATTTGAACCGCTCTACGATCTCCGACGGAGCCGGTTCAAAATGATTCCTGAGAACGTCTATCAGTTCTGCTTGCGTTCTTTCCGTGGGTAAGGCTGAGGACACCAGACTTCTTATCAAGCCATACGTCGGTGCACCCACCAGCGATAGGAATATCGCTCGCCTGCGGACGTCATCCGTAACTTCATTCGCAACAAAATACTGACACAATCGCTCGGCGTACTCCGAAAACGATTCTTTCGCGCGGTCGATTTCACCGAAACCTGCCACGCGGAGCGCATGAGGAAATCGCTTGAAGAAACTAAGCCTACCTCACTAGAGCTTGCTTTATCTTATTCCTGCTGTCCTGCCAAGACGATAATTTTCAACTCCTGCAGAATGACGATAAATCCCATCTTTCGTCGTCGCCACTGAAACGTCTCTCACTCTAGACATTTATAAGACTAAGACTGAAGGAGCATTCGGAATTAAACAATAGCGTAAATAAGCTTTATTCCAACATTAATACCATAGCTACGGAGAAACACGACCGACCGCCATGGCTGCCAGAACTCGAATCGCCCAGCAATCGAACGGCGCGCGCTCTGCCAAATCATACATAAATATAATATATATAACACAAATCGGCTATATTTCCGTAATCGGGTTTCGTGCCAACTTGGCGAATTTTTTTTCTCGCCAATGTGTGATACTTGCTTATATGTGGTAGCTGTGTTAGAACAGCTCTATGTGACGTCATAGCATCTTGTGACGTCACGAATATGCAGAAAAGGTCGATTTTACAATTAAATGAGAACTAATGAATTGAAATTGATTTATTATGTCAGATAATTAATAATAATTTATATTTATTATAAATGTTATTATTAACAATTGTAATTAATAATTTATACTGTAATAAGAAATACAAATTAATATAATAAAACTAAGTAATATTATTATAATAATTATTATTTTGATGTATATAACCTATGTTATATTTATAGTCAGTAATTATAAGTTATTATAGTTATTAATTACTTCATTAGACTGTCGGTACATTCCTTTCGTCGGGTTTTATCCTTACTGGATTACAGATCTCTTGGTGCTGTTGGAACAAAGTCAATAGTTACCCAGGGCGACCGAGCGTAGCGAGGGAGCTGTGCCCCGCGACCCCCACGCCCGAAGGGCGGGTCGCCGCAGCCTGCTGCGGCGAGGGAGCGAGCGGGAAGCGGATATATCCGCGGCGCAAGCGAAGCGCGCCGCGTTACTTGTTGGTCGATTTTCTTGCTACAGGGGTTTTCTACAGGTATCATGGTCATTTTATCATGAATGACCATCTTGCTTGAACCAATCAAGCAAGAAAATCGACCAACAAGTAACGCGGCGCGCTTCGCTTGCGCCGCGGATATATCCGCTTCCCGCTCGCTCCCTCGCCGCAGCAGGCTGCGGCGACCCGCCCTTCGGGCGTGGGGGTCGCGGGGCACAGCTCCCTCGCTGCGCTCGGTCGCCCTGGGTAACTATTGACTTTGTTCCAACAGCACCAAGAGATCTGTAATCCAGTAAGGATAAAATAATCTTTATAATCAGTATAATGACCTTTATACTGTTTTTTTAGAATATTTATTTCATTAAATAATAATTAATATTATTATGTAATAAATTAATGTTATTCATATTAATCAAGTGACGTCACAGTCTGGCCAATCGCTGTCGCGGTTATAAATACCATCAAATACAGCGAAATTCAAGTATTTGATTCGTCAAAGCCGCACAGGTGGTCAAGGGCGTCCGAATTCCAGATGTCAACAAAAAAACAAACATGGCGCCCCGGTGGAAGAATATATAGCCAGATTAAAACGCTCATATTACCTTTAGTTTAAATTCATCACTTCAATAAAAGATTATTTATCATAAAATTGATGGAAGGTAATTATATATAACAATTAAAGTTAGTTTCAGTGTGTGGCATGATCAAAAATTAATAATTAAGGGAATATCATCGCTCCACGTCTTATTAGGGTTACCATAGCTATAATTCTTGAGGAATTATGGGTAATATGAAACTCGCCAAACTTGTTACAGAGATTTTGCCAAGTTGGCACGAAACCCGATTACGGAAATATAGCCCACAAATCATATGGGATCATTCAAGTATTACGTCAGCATCGAGGGTGGGGTTCGGATTTGCTGACAGTGGGGGGGGGGGGTTGATGCTTGCGCCATCAAGTCATCAACCATCCTTTATGAAAATATATTCTTAATGGCAAATTTTTTAGGAGTACCAAAAACGAAGAAAAACAATTCCCTAGTTTGTGGACACTTGAATATTCCTATAGATAATTCCTCTAGTAGACCGCTCCCACGTCCTGTCTTACTTATGAAATGGAGGGAAGCAAAATTCAGTAGCGTCGGAGCCGGAGGTGCTCGAATACCACGGAAATTTGTAGAACGGGTCCGAGCACCCCCAGAATTGATTCAGAAACCAAAATTTCCTACATGAAACTCGACCACCCAGTGTCAAAACACTTCCGACGCCCCTGGCTACTCTAAGGGTTCTCAACAATTTTCCACCCGCGCCGTCCCTTGCCCTAACAGTGCTTATCCATAGCTCCCCAGAGCAGTGTATAACAAAGAATCTCTCCGAAAAACCTTTCTCAAGGCCGCCGCTCCTGACAAAGGTTCGCAGTGCATAGTTGGGCTAAACTGCTTTTTTTGTTTCCATTCCGCGCATCTCATGCGTCGCCCTTGAGCAAAGCCGCTTGAAAGATAAAGACTCTTAATGCAGCTTTGCCCTTGAGTGATTTGCTGGACTCTCGTGCATGGTCTTCCAACGGGGGAAAGGTGGTTCACTGAGGTGATCTGGGGCGGAGGTGGCTATATTCGCTCTGTCAATGCCAATGATACAATTTTTCGTGAATGGCGGATCGCCACCCCTTTTCCCCATCTCTGTACCGTCTATGCCCCTGTATGATGAGGACAAGAAGACAAGCTGCGATGATTTAGGAGACAAAAAAAGGAAACTAACTACTAGTCATGGAAAATCATTTTCTTGTATGATGGAAAGCTGTGATTTGGGTGTGTGTGGGATATTAAAAAAAGAAGAAAGTGTTTGTTGTATTTAATTTGCTATTCCTTTGAAGTACTTGACCACGCGTGTCGTGGGCCCACCCTGCACTCGGAAAAAAATTGGTAATCATTGGCTAGTCAAGAACAGACACATCCGCAATAATTCCATTAATCACATCGATAGCTAAATAAAAAGGAATTCCTGTATACGAATTTGAGCCCATTCTGGGCCTCCCTTCCAAGTGGGCCCTGTGAGGATGCACCTGCCTAGTTACGGCCCTGGCTGTATTCCAAATTATTCAAATGGTTGTTTTTAAACAAACCATTTTGCCATTGATTGATTGATTGACATCTCTGGAATTCAGAAAAACCATGATGAAGATGAGAGCTTCCTCATCATTTTCGAATGCTCGGTACTTCGCAGCAGCTGCAATGTATGCCACTCCACTAATTAACGCTTAAACCATTTTAAATTAATGCACTTAAAACACAAACTGAAAACACAGTGTGTTCAGTCTATAATCACGTGAACAATGATCCCGTGAAAACATAGCAAAGTTCACTACTGCAGTGTCAGACACTATGTACAGTATATTATCGAAGGGCAATCCCAATCAGGGGCACACGCAGGATAGGCCTTCGGAGAAAGTAGAAAAAGCTTATTTATTGGGGGGGAAGGACGCGATGAATTTGCTAAAAGAGAAGTTTTGCTTTATTAGCCTCCAAATAGCATTGAAATCAACAGAAATTAATTATAACAACATAAAAGTGTTCGCTTCCGATAAATTGTTTTTTTTTTACGAAAATATTTTTTGGATCAAAATAAATTTTTGATCTGGTGAGGGAGGACATCCCACCCAGCTTTCGCCTCTGCTCTCAATGTGCGTTAAGGGGGTCTCACTACTCTTTCGACTTGAAAAAGTCGAATTTTCAAAAATATTTCATTTGATTGCAAATACAATACTAAACATTTCGTGTCAATCAATCGGTTAGTTTGTTCTTTCATAATTAAAGGAAGAAATACTGGATTATAGTGCAAATGTATACTAGGAAAACACTTTGAACGCGATTTTCTCAGATTGCAGTTTTTGAGCTCATCCGTAAGATTTAAAGAAAAATACTGCCCCAAAAATTCTGAATTTTTGCAGGAAAGTTTAGTCGATATGTGTTGGTAGAATAGACCTCGGATTTAACAACTGACTAATGGGAAGTATTTTTTAAAAATGTTGAATTTAGATTTTTGAAATTCATATATTTTTTCAAACTTTAAAAATTTGTAAAATTCTAACGAATGGTCAGATATCTAAGTCCGAGGTCAATTCTACTATCAGCGTCTCCCAACTAAGGGACACGCGGTAAAAGGGATTTTTAATTTTATTTATTACGCTTTCTCTTTGAAAATTTTAATTTTTTGTGCTTCAATTATTTTTGGAAACTCTACATGCAATCATGATTGAAATTTTAAATTCTGTATACACTAGCTATTGAACACATGCAACGTGATTTTGACGTGACCAGATGTGTGACTAAGATCTGCAAACATGACCACCTGTATTCTCCTTACATTGAGGGTAAAAGACCAGGGCTGGGTAAATCTCTATAAATTTACATGCGCGGTCGAACATGTGACTTTAAATAAATAATACATGCCCGAAAAATACTCCTAAATATTATTGAATTTACTTATTTCATCGTTAAAACTCATTTCTCATTGAAAAGAATCCAAAATTGCTTCATTCGCATAATCATCTTCAAAAAAAGTGTCTCAACACAAAATTTTTAATATGAACCAACATCTGAATCTGCCTTATCACTACTGTGATTGTTGATATGATGAAAACCGTAGTTTCCCCAATTATTTGTCTTACATTTATCGTTTGCTTCTTTTGTCAGAAATTGTTTCTAGATTTAGGGTGAAATTAAATCCGTTTTCAGACTACCATCCTGATCCTCATAAAAATTAGTGCGGTCACCAACTGAAAATCAGTCAATTATAATGTTCCGAATAATGTCTAACAAGTCCTTGAAATGAGCAGAGGATGAAACAGTTTTGCAGGATGTCACAAATTTATTCACACAGAACAGCTATTTTACACGTATTTACAGACAGCGATGTCGCGAAATACGCTAACCAGAGCGCGAATCTCAAATAAAGTTCTCGCATTGAGGATAAAGTCCAACAACACTGACACACTATTGTGATGACATCACTTTTAGATATAGGGAAAGCTTCGAGAAATTTCTATTTCTCGAAGCAGAAGAAATCTATTTCCAGAGAAATCTATTTCACAATTCATAGTTCTGAATTGGTGGCACCACTTTTCGATCGAAGAAGCCTTTCAGAACGTTCCTTGTTCCAGACCAATAGCTTGATTACTTCTCTTTTCCTCATGACTTTGTCAACTTAAGGGTTTTCAACAAATTGCGCTAAACAATTTTCGTTACACTGCTCCCTCCTTTAAAACTGTTCATCCTGACATCTTCAGGTCAGCGTGTCGCAACTTGTCACTCACTGTGGTACGGAGCCAGTCTGTTCAGGTGGACCACCTTGCACTTTGACGATGGAGTCCTTTGAATCCGAATCACCACATCATTTAGCTCTTCACGATTTCTGTAGGGTCCTTCCCAAAATGGCTGGAGTTTCGGGCAAAGTCCTTTCCGGAACGGGATACGCTTCCGACCACTTGGTAAAATATACCATCACCACTAGTATGTACTTGTGGCCATCGTGAGTTCTGGGTAACGGTCCGAGGATGTCCACGGCGATTCTCTCGAACGGCGCACCGACGCACCCTGGGTGCGTTTCGGAGGACCTTTGCGAGCGGCGCAACAGTCACAATTCTTGCAACACTTCTTTACATCGGTTCTGGACTTGTCCCAATAGAATCGTTCACAGACTTGTGGAGAGTTGATTATGCGGAAATGTCCGCCGGTCAGCCTTCGTGCAACTTTCAAAACTTCTTCCACTCGGCCTCTTAGTAGGACGAGTTGCCATCGTAACATCTTTCCGTCCTCCGATTCCCATACATGGGCGGAGATACGGGGGGGGGGGGTATCTCCAGCGTCAAAAGTGGAGCGGGCAGATCTAATGCATATGTGTGTATATGAAATATGAATTGACATCATCGTGGCCCCCCCCCCCCAGACTTCCAAGTCTATCTCCGCCTATGGTCCCATACCAACCAGTATCTTTTGGTCGTCGGGCTGGAAGAGGCGACTGCCCCAAATTGGTTTATTCCCGGTGCATTCCTTCAAGTCCATTATTGGTCATATGTCAGGATCTTCTCATCGCTCCAAGGATCGTCACTTGAGACTTGTGATGTTAACTGTCTCA
This sequence comes from Pholcus phalangioides, assembly GCF_987345545.1. Classification (NCBI taxonomy): domain Eukaryota; kingdom Metazoa; phylum Arthropoda; class Arachnida; order Araneae; family Pholcidae; genus Pholcus; species Pholcus phalangioides. The sequence goes on along the minus strand of NW_028301615.1, from coordinate 4,052,419 downwards.
CTGTATGGTTCACGGACCCGTACTTTTCTTCGGCATTGAAACAATAACGACAATTTTGTGGATACGGTCTTCTCGAAAGGGCGTCGATATTTCCGTACGATGCTGGATCTCCATGTCGTATTCCTAAAGCCGTTATATCCATCGAGTGACTTGACCCTCGGGGTTCTTGACGTTCAACAGCTAGCTTAATGAAGCGTGGTCCGTGAAAAGGATAAATTTTCAACCGTAGTGATGGAAATGTTCTATGGCTTTGACAAGTTTTTGCTGAAGTAGGCAATGACGTGTTCTTTGCCATCCACTTCTTGCGATAGAACAGCTCCGATCCCGTTTTTACTCGCGTCCGTGTCGAGGATGAATTCCTTCTCTACTCGTGGAAACTCAAATATTGGAGCTGATGTTAGGGCTTGTTTTAGTGACGTAAAGGTCCTTTCGTACTCGTCGGTCCACAGGAATTTTTGTTTGGCTTCAGTGAGTCGGTGGAGGGGTCTAGCTATCTTCGAGAAGCCTGATGAATTTCCGGTGATATGTGCAAAGTTCCGGAAAGCTCCGAAGCTCGTGCATATTCTCGGGTCGGATATCCTTCTGAGTCCGTAGACCACATTCAGTCATTTTACTGGTCCGTGTGGGTTGGAAAATGTTGAGAAACACTGCTCTAAACTAGAAGTTAAGCTCGAGCTGCTCCTTCCAAAAATAATATTGATTGTTGTATGGCTTGGAAAAAGGTTGGCCACCTCTGCTATAAAGAATTTATACATTTTATTTACCATTTTTCTTGGTTATAATGTTTGAGAATGCGAGTGTATTGGATATCCTTAGTAATTCAGTTCAACTCTGCAACACCATCAGACATCCCTTTTCTATAAAATCAGTTTCCTAAATTTTTTGATCTACACACACACACACATCGCCATATTTTTAAAAATTTTTTCTTTCACCCCCCCCCCCCAATGCATAGGATCTTATACTAAACCCAAACCTTCTACAGCTCTCCTGAACCATTCCAGGCACCCGTCCCACTGAGTAGCGACATTACCCACTCTGGGAAATACTGGTCGAAGTTTCCAAAACTTGTTGTTCTATACTGTTCCCTTCTTTTTTTTCTCTCATCGCACCCCTCCCCCCAACTTAATCTAATCCACACAGGACCCTATGTTATACCTGTAGCTTCTATTGTCCCCGGACAATTCCATCGCCAACCAGGGCAATATTGCCCACTGTGGAAACCACTGGTCTAAATGAATGACTCCGCACAAACAACACAATTGATCTATTGATACAAATACATTTCTTAGATTTATGTTAATTTTATTGTTCTCATTAGGAAAATTTAAAAAAACAACTTTTATGTAACAAAGCATCAAGCTATTTCGCTTACCCCCCCCCCTCCACTATGCATGATTCCATGAATTCAAAAACACAAAATCTTACTAATTAGCAGAATGATTAAGGAGGCTTCCCCCCTCCCACTTCGGAAAACTGTATAGAGACTTCTACCAACTAGCTTATGACATTAGCACATTTTGCTAGCAAAACAGAAAAAAAACTGGGTCACATTGTGGCAAAATTTTATTTCAGTTACATGCATACAATTAACCTCCAAAAATGATAAGTACAATTCACATACACATTTGTTTTTGTTCTTACTGTGTGTGCTACAGAGAAAGAATGAAAGCTCCATTTAAAATAAATGAGATAAAACTTACTGGGATTGATACGAGTATGTCTGAGATTGATCAAAGTTATAGTTTTGGTTCTGAGCACTACTGCTGGGAACCTGAGGCCTGTTTGTGTTGTTTGCAGGAGGACCCATGGAATGCTGTGCCTGTTGTGAGGAAGGTCTATAATGGACATAATTGGAAAAATTTGATGTGAACCGGTTGGGTTGAACAGGTGCCGTAGGTGGAGGCGATTCGTGTGGCGGTGCAGAAGACGGAGAATGATGAACAAATCCTTGTACCTGGGGTGTTGCGCTTGATGGGGGGGAGCCATATCCCCCTGACTGTGCCGGTCCCGATGGTTGCGAACCAAAATTAACTGCATGATTCACCGGTCCTCCTGCATAGCCCTGCTGAGTAACCGTAGATGGTGGGAAATTTTGTTGAGATGCAGATGAACAAGGCTGCGGAGGAGGGCCAGCGTTATTGGCTGGATACCAGGGGGTAGCAGAGCTAGTTGTAGAAGAACTGTTGTAAGACTGTGTTTGCGTCACATACGTCTGAGAACTTTGAGTGGTATAAGACTGAGATGCTGTAACTACAGTAGGTGCTGTAGTATACGAAGTCTGCTGAGCTGCATTGACAGAATAATCAGGTGCTTGTGGTCCATGCTGCTGCTGCTGCTGATTTGGATTGGATGTAACTTGCTGCTGTGGTGGAGGAGGGTTGCCAGAAACAAAGCCCTGTTGAGACTGAGTAACAGGAGCCTGAAAGCCAGGGGCTGCTTCGTTTGGGAAATTAGAAGTGGGGGTCTGCTGCTGCTGCTGAGAAAAGCTGTTTGGCGATTGAACCGAACCAACATATGGATGAGGAGACTGGCTCTGAGCCGAGTATGCCCCAGAATATTGTTGCGGCTGCTGTGGTGTTCCACCTGATCATAATAGAGACAATACAGCAAAATTTAGCAAACTTGAAGAATAACAAGTACGGTATGTCATGACAGTCATACCCTGTTATAACAAACTTCAAGGGACCGAAAATTTCATTCGTTACATCAGATCTAATAGGAAAACATCCTATTAAAGAGGAACAAAAATTTCATTCCTTTTTATCCAGATTTTATGTATAAGCAGGGTTCAACTGTACAGCAGGAATAGAGATGAGAACGAGAATATTCTAATGGATGTAAAAATTGGAGAATAATCGAGAATATATATTTTTTTAATTTAAATAATTAAAACATTTTACCAATTTTGTTTATATTATCAAATATGTAATTCAGTTTTCATTGCCTGAAACATTTAGAACAAATTTTGGAATAATCACCTCATAATGACAAATTTTAGTTCAAGAATATTCTCTGTCATGGCGAGAGGTTGCAAAAGTTTTTGTTATGAAGATTTTGGAAACCTTTAAAGATTTAAAATTTCTTTTGAAATTCAATAAATTTTCAGAAATATGTTCAAATTCCTCATCATCATCATTTGCCTTTATCGTTGCTTTTTCTTTACGCAATTCAATTTCAAGCTATCATGAATAATTAGTCTGAATTCCCGTTTTGAACAGTTCTGTATCCTCTGAGAATGGGGATATTTTTTGTATAGTAGTTACTTTTGTTTAGAGGAAAATAACAAAACATGGCTTACCTTTTTTACAAATGTAAATATAATCAATTTACTGCTATTTGCAATTATATATATGTATATAAAATTAGAGATGAAATGAGAAGACGTAAAATAAGAATAAATTGAAAGAAATTGAAAAAAAGGAAAATAATATGAATCAATGAGGAGGTCGTTCTCAAGGGTGAACCCCCACATTGCTCCAAACTACAAAAATGTTACTAATTACAGTAGTTGCAGTTTGGAGCAATGTGGGGGTTCCCCCTTGAGAACGACCTCCTCATTCATCTATATTTTCCTTTTTTTCAATTTCTTCCAATTTATTCTTATTTTACGTCTTCTCATTTCATCTCTAATTTTATAATTGAGTTTTTAGAAACGATTTTAGAAACCTTTAGATTAAAACATTAAAAAATTATTTTAAAATTAGATAAATTTTCAGAAATAAGTTCACAATAAAAGAAATTAAATCAAAGTTGATTGATAAAGGAAGCTATTCTTATGTAATCACCTTCATTCTAAGATACAGAACTGTTGTTTTCTTCAATGCACATACACTTAAATTCTGTATCGCTCACATTTCTTTAAAAGTTGTGCAATTCAGCCCTGTTGGTTTCACGTTCTTGCTTTCAAACTTTAATATTGTGGTCTACAAACTTCAATATTCCCATCTTTTTGGCGGGAAGAGAAACGGGGACAGAGAATATTCTCTCAAAGGACTACTTTTAGAAGTTACTAGAGAATATTCTTATCGAAAATAGTTAAGTTATTTATTGAGATTATTTATTATAATACATGTTATTACATACATTCTTGATACTCTCTGGAAAGATTTCGGTAACTGAAGAATACTCTCTGAAAGCATTATTATTAACTTCAGAATAATTCTTATTATTTTCTATAAGAATATTCCCCAGTAATTTATGAAAGTAGTCTTTCCAGAGAATATTCTGAAGGATATTATATGCAACTATATTATAAATAACATGAGAATATTCCAATCAAGAACTTATAAGAATATTCTCAAGTTATTTATATTATATTATATTATATTTATATATTATATTTATATATAATATTTATATATATATAATGTAATTATATATTATATTTATATTATATTATAAATAACATGAGAATATTCCAATCAAGAACTTATAAGAATATTCTCAAGTTATTTATAATAGTAGTCCTACCTGATGAAAATATTCTCCGAAAGATTATTCTTGAGAATTTCACATCACTATATCCAGTATTATCCTTGATGAGACTATATTCTCAATTTATTAATAAAGAATAATTATAATATGCATTATTATAAGTATTCTTGAGAATATTTTCTATAAGGACTATTAGGCTCTATAAATAACTGGAAAATATTTTCATTGACAATAATAAGAATATGCTCAAGTTATTTAGAATAGTAGTCCTTCCAGAGAATATTCTCAAAAACATTCTCTTAAAGATTATTCTCGAGAATTTTACATCTCTAAGCAAGAATAATAATTTTAAAAATTTTACGTGACATACATTAAAACAGAATTTCAAAAATTTTGCAATAGTTGCTACAACAGTATTCACTTCAGCAGGTTACATGCAAAATGTTGTCATAACTTAACATTTCTGGGGCATATAGATTTGCACAATGAGTATCAGTTTATGAGGTACAAAATTTTCCAACAATAAAAAGTTATAAAAGTCAAACTTGATATTAATGAAAAAGTGATTTCCAAAAATATATTCCGAAGTGAATTTAAAATTTTACAACATGCAAGGAATCTACAAACAGTGCATAAAAGTTTGACAAGCCTCATACATCTTTAAAATAATATTAAAATTTTTCTTTAGAGTGCAAGAAGCTTTCATAAGAAGTAGACGACCATATTATGTGAAGAAACACCTTCTGGCAACAAATTACAGCTTTTTATTAGGGGATCACAGATAATGCTATAATTCAGGTACACTATCACCAAGTACGGGGTAGGAAATATACTACATAATAGGAAACACTATTTACAACCCGATGGGCAATCCAAATCACACTGTCTAACTATATGATATTCAACAGTAGCACAAGAAGATCTGTTTCGATTTCAATGACTTCTCCTCAATTTCAGTTGGCAATCATTTTTGTTAGCACATTGTTGACCAGTCATGAGTGAACTCATGTCAGCATGCCAAAACGTTCCAGACCAGCCACGAGTAAACTCATGATCAGTGCGCCTTTGTTTCGCGTCAGCTTCTTTCGGTCAGTGCATTCTTGGAGAGCATAGTGTGTAATTATTATTCAGCATACCACAAGCTTCTTTAGCTAATAAAACCCGTCAAGTTAAAAATTAAAATTAAAAATGAAATATCAAATAAAATTCATTTATATATTAAACCATTTATAAAAAAGTTTATTTACATTGTTTCACTTCCACATCCAACTCCGAAATAATAGCTGGTGACATGAGATAAACTCTCAGAAAAAATGCCGGTCAACAATGTGTTAACACAAAATAGAAAAAGACATCATTGAATACATTAAAATGTCACTCATTGCTCCAGGAAGCTCTAGCTTGACAACACTGGTGAACATCATACAGTTAATCAATGTGACAGTATGGTTTGGACTACCATCGGCATCAACAATAGATTCCTTTGGGTACATACAGTCCTCTGCGAAATTTCTAATGAATTGGTACATGCTGGAATGCGTGTTTTGAGTATGCAGGGTGCGTTGTTTATAATTACCATTCCCATACTTACTCATCCAAATTTTCAGGATATCTTAATGAGATTGTGTGAGACAGATTTATTGAAATAAAAAATATTTAATTTTTTTTACCACCAGCTGAAAAAGTGACACTTTTTATTGCATTTTTCTTCTTCCCATGATCCTTATAATATATATATATACTAAGTTTCAATGGAATACGTCCACTGGAACAGGCATCATTATTGTAACATTGGTCTGAGTAGCTTCATTATACTGGTACTGCTTAGACCTATGTAGCACCTGTTCTGATGGATGTAGTTCATTGAAATTCAGTAAATTTAGAGATATATGCTATAGTAGTATTTTTCAACAGCCAAGCCACAAGTTTATTCACTGTTTAATTTTGCCTCAATTATTTTCTATTGATCGTGTGTATGAATGGGCCTTCCACTCACAAAAAATAAATCAACCAGGTTGCAAATTTCCAAAGGTTGTGAACCACTGTGCTTTAGGGACCATGGAAAAAAGTAAAATACAAAAAAAAAAAAAAACCCTTTTCACCTGATGGTCAAAAATTGAACTTTTATTGCACAAAGCTTTCTCTTATGGTTTCATTAAGAAGATATCCTGAAAATCTGGCTGCATTCGGATGAGTAGTTTGAGAAAAACTACTCATGATTGGTGAAGTTTCACTACCAATGTGCAAATCAAAATCAAGCTGTGCTGGGGGCTGTTTTCAACAAGGTAATGTATAAAATAAACAATTTCCCACAGAGAATCATCAGAAGGCAGTCTGTACAAGACGTTCAGTCACTTCCCAAAGACCAGAACATCAATGTGGTCACATAAAGCTGTGTATACTGTTACACAGCAAAGCTGTCAACCTTGAAGGATGAGACTAACAAAGATTTTCCAAAGTCCTTACTGTAAAAGGGATTTTTGAAAAACAAGGAATTTTTTTATGAATTAAAATAAAATAACACAGATTTTTACCCCTTTGCAAAAATGAGATAGTGTTGGCCATCGCCAAATGTCGTTGAATTGCCTGTCATTATTATACCACAACCAAAATTATGCTAATAAACAATCAGCATCAGAACAAAAACGTGATGTGTGATGAAATTATTCCATTGATACGATGGCTCTCTGTTTGGAAAATTTTCTATTTTCCTCATCAGCACTGCATTTCATCATGATTCAACACAGGGGCATTCTATATAATTTTTTTTTTTGGGGGGGGGGGGAGGACCAGAGGCAACTAACTTTTTCTTGGTAAATTCTTAATTCATTTTCCCCCTAAAATTAGGGATTTTTTCAATCCCTAAAAATCTGGGCGATATAAGAACTTCTCAGGAGTCCTGGATATGGAGTACAAATCTGAAAGAAAGTCAGGAAGACTTGGCAACTATGACATCTCATGCAAGGTTTCCCATATTCATGTGTCATATAATGAAATGGAACCCTTTATCACATGCTCATTAAAAATTATATATGTATATAATTTGATGAGGTTGATAAGGGACGCTTCCCAATTCGCATTGCGAAGTAAGTTATACACTTCAATTTCTCGCATTGAGTGAGTTTATCTGCAGGCCTTCTGGAGAGAATTCATAGAAAACTCATTTAGAAAGTATTGCATGTACAGGGTGGTCATAAAACAACTTTAAGAAAACACAAGCCTCTATTGGCGGCGCAAAAATCAACTGATGCTAGTGAAATTTCAGATATAGGTTTTTCAGAGTGTGCCCTCAAGGATGAAAAGAGAAACAAAAATCTAGCTCTTGCAGTTAGTTACAAAATGTTAAGAAATCCAGATGGCAACATTCATTTTTATGCATTGCAAAGTGATTGATGCAGTAAAAATTGATAAATAGCATTGGAACAGTACATGTATTGTGATTAACAGTAGCGATAGATGCAGATAAAGAAACACGCGGAAACAATGAATGCAGATCACATCACTGCTGCAGGAAGCTTCCCACTGAGTTGGTGCACCCCCCGGTGAGATTTATTTTTCTGCATCTGCACCATCTTTTATGGTGGCAGGTAACATTCCAACAGCATTTTCATTGTTCCTCACTGCGCTAGTGACTTAGCATTCACTTATAAAAGTGAATGTCACCATAACTGCAAGAGGTAGGGTTCCTCTTCATTCTTGAGTGCATACTTTAAAACACCTCCACTCAAATTTCATTAGCATTTGTCACTGATTTTTGTAACCGCTAGGGGCTCGTAAATCAGCAAATTTATTTTATGACCACCCTGTACATGCATATCCCTAACATATTTATGATGCCTGAGGTGTGTCTAAGTGATGTGTTCAAAGTGCTGCCATCTGTCTTACAAAGCAGAAGTGATGAATGTATCATGTTGTGACAGCCCCAATCGATTCTTAACAAAATAGTGAAGCCTCAATTTTTATTTTAATACTGGCTACAATATCCAGTGATGCCTGGGTTTTCTTCAATTTGTGAGAGGATTGAAAAGTGACAAAGCATTATAAAGGCATAAACTTATTATACGTAATACTTGCAGCATTAAAGAAGTGACAAACCATTGTAAAGGCATACGCACGCCCAAAACGCTTTTCAAGGGAAACCACGGTAGCCAAAGTAAACATTCCGAAAGTGATTGTTGAGGCCAAGGAACCATTGTTGCCTAACAGTTTTTGCCCATTTTGGGCATTTACCCAACTCTGACAAACTTTCAAAGTAGCCTACTGTTCAAGTCAGGTCCCGTTTGGTATATATGCAAAATCTGGTGATGATAGATCTAAAATTATAGATTTATAGTATTTATATTATTTTAGTATAGAAAAAATACACAGAGATAGACAGAAAATCAATTTTATATATAGATGAATGCATATTTTACTAACCTTGTACAGATCCATATTGCTGTTGTTGTTGCTGCTGCTGCTGGGGTGTAACAGATCTTGAGGAATAGGCATTGTTCGTACTGTTTTGAGCATTATGAGAAGTAGAATGAGTCACCTGGGTTAAAGATTGAGTCGAAGGACTATGAGTATGATTTACCACAGTCTGATGAACCTGTGAGTTTGACTGTGAAGCCATACTGTAAGGAACATGCGGAGAAGATGTATTCTGTGCTTGTGTTGGTCCTGTTTGAGTTAGACCCAGTGGCTGTTGATTTCCTCTGGGCACGGGTGCCTGCACATTCATTTGGCTTTGGGCGACACCTTCAAGTAGAATATTCAGAAGATGAAAAACAGACAATAGATACACATTCTGTCAAATTTCTTATATGGTAAAACCTAAGATTGAGTAACTAGGTTTACGAGTGTTTTGCAATACAAATCAAAAATTTAAAACACATTTTGACTTGATAAATAAGCCATATCACAAGTAGTTTGTAGTAATGAGCTTCCTGGACAATCTACCAGGAGTAACTGGTGAGTGAGGGATATCTTTAAGGATTAATATTTTGAGACATTGTGCAGAATTCCCCACATTGTCAAATATGGCATGTAAAATCTGATGCTATCACACATGTACTGCTGCTATGTGCATTTGCTGTTGCCTGCTCTACTACCACAGTTTGATACTTCTTTTCTCTACATTTCAGTTGGTTTTGCAGTCTTGTCCCCGTTTTGTGTTCTTGTCTTTTTGAAACGCTATTGTTCACAGAAGATTTGTGATTGTTAAACAACCTTTACATAAGAATTTCACTTCTCAAAATGCCTTTAGTGCTGAACAAGCATTTTTGCTTCTTTGAAAAGAGTATGACAAATAAAATGTGATCTGATAGCAAGTTTCATGATTGCTAGAATCTGTTAGACAACTCCTTACAGGTAAAATAACTGATGCATGAGTGGTTAGAGAAGGGGATTTGAAAGTTTAACTTCTCTCCTTCCCTTGAGAAAAAATTATGATTTTTTTTAGTTCATCCCAAAGTAAATTACTCCGGAAGGATTTTCTTAACTCCTTGCTTTGACATGCATATGTACTAGATATAAGGATTTTAACTACATTCAGTATTATGCAAATTTCTAGCACCACTCCACCTCAGAAAATGTGAATTATTTTTCCCCCTTCAGAATTGCATAGTCAGAAAGTATGTGTACAAAATTTGGTTTTGGCTTACCAAGTAGTTTTTACATCGGAGAGATGGCTGAACACCTTGCTTGATTTCAATGATCCTGGTGGTTGTGAAAGTGTAATATGTTCTAAGACTCAAGCATTGAAATTTTATTAAATTATGCTATTTATCCCATGTATATTTCAATGACAACTGGCTGTATAAGCATAATTCTAGTTAAGAAATTTATGTATAAAATATTTCTAGTGATAAAAAAAAACCAAATATTTTAAATAATTTTTGCATCGCAACATAAATCTGCAAAAGAATTTCCACCTTATATTCTTGATATGTATACCCCTGATGTGAGAGAGAGAGAGAGAGAGAAACTGTCTTTTTCTTTCTTTTCTTTTACAAAATATCACTACAATGAAGGAGGAGCTCAAAAGCCATCTTCACACAATGCAATATCTATTATTTTTTCTCAAAACCTGAAGTTTACCTTGATTCATAGAAGGTGAAGGTATACGAGGTGGTTCAACAGACGTTGGCGGATTCCCAGTTCCAACAACCTGAGTTGGAGGAGGCTGCAAGGAAACGCAGTGAAAGTTTTTTTTGAATTATCAAAAGTCATTATCTACCCTATACATATAAAATAAGTCTGACAGTGCAATTTTTTAACGTCATGTTTTGTGCAATGCACAATTATCTCAGGAACTTCACAAAAAAAGGTAGAAGATGTCACTAACTACAAGGACATATCCAGACCTAACTGCCAAAGAAGGCGAGAATGTAGTTGATATCAAAATTATTTTAGGCCTATTTCATATTACGAATAGTACACAGAATAGTTGCGACATTAAGTGAAATAATGAAGAAAAATTTTATTTATTTGGCCTACATCAAAGAAAGACACTTTTTTGACATTAGTTTCAAGATGAACTTAGTGGACGCAAATAGCTTTTCTTTCTAAAGTTCATAGTTTGGCTTGACACCAATATCCAGAAAGAGTCTCTTTGATAACGAAGAATGTTGAATTTTCATTCCTTTCATTCGCTTGATTTCACAACTATGGCATTCTATTTATCTAAATATATTGAACATTATACAGTGGAACCTCTTTCTACTGTCATCCTTAATGGCCAGGAAAAACAGAAGGTAAGAGAGGAGCAACTAATGACAGAAGTAAAAAAGGAAAAAGGTAAAGAAATATGATTCAAGGGTAAAAACCCACCAATTTCTCAGCTGTTCTGTCTCAAGACAGTTCTGGAAATCAGCACATTTTGAAACCTACAACGTTTTAATCAAGTTTTTCATTGGTGGTTTCCCATGATATTGTAGAAAATAAGAGAGCAAGACAAAACTACAATAGTCGACTTTGCTACTACTACTGCTCCACCACACATGCACCTCATCCACATTCCTTTGCGGAACTTCTAACAAATTGGTACATGTTGGAATGAGCGTGTACGTGTTGGGAACCTGATATGCAGTTTACTGCTGTGTAATGCTTGTTATGCGTAATGCCATCATCTGCCGTCAGTTTTTCTAACAATGAGCGAAGCAAAAAAAAAGAAATAAAGGAAAGTGACTTTCTTCCAATTCTTTTCTTTGCTACTGATGAAGGAACTTCATACAGTTCCGAAAAGCGTCCAGCCGTGGTTCCCGTTTTCCATTTTGGGTCTGCACACGTTTTTTCCCTAGTATGTTATGTGCAGACCTTGCAACGCTCCTATTTTTAGAAATGTCCTCCCATTTTCATACTTTCATCGCAATCGTCCTTTTTTACCCTTATTCTCTCCTACTATTCCTATTTTATCCGTCCTTTCTTTTGCTTACAGCCAATATCTCACTACGAAAATTCAGAAAAAAAAACCCCGCAATGTCACTGCTTTCAATCCATTTTTGACATGTTTTATTCACATCATAACTCGCTACTGAAAAAGAAATTTTTTCAGTTTCACTGGAGTAGTAGACAACGACAAGCATATCTTTTCACCACTGTGCCTTAGTCAACTGCTAAAAGCTGAAGTCCAGTGGACAAAGCCAATTTGTTTCGCAGATTGGTTGCCATAAATAAAAAGGCAAAAAAAAAAGAGAAGGGGGAGGGACAGGCTCTGCCCACACGAGATTCCATGAGAGACTAGTTTCTCTCCTGGGATCCCATAAGGAGCGTTCATCCCTAAAGCCAGGTTTTCCTAGGAGTAGGTCGGCAAAAATGTGTTAATCAAGCTACACATTTGTGTTTTCCTAGCATGGTGCATCAGCTCAGGATGGCTACATAGCATATGACCCTGGTGTCTACTACTCTATCGGCTGCATGCTCCGGTTTGAAAGGAAGGGAAAGAGAACACAACAAAAATGAAGAGAAGATCGGTGAAACACACAACACATTTAACTCCTCCAGAAGCAGTCTGCCTATCACGTCCAACTTAAAGAGCTGTTGGAAGCCGTATTCTGTAGGAAGATACTGTTTTTCTTATTGGTGAGTGACACAACGAGTCTTCGGCGTGACACGTCGGGTAATTCATGTTGCGTACGACACAGAAAACCTGCTCCTAGGAAAACCTGGCTTTATAGGACAGCCTCATCTATGTCTGGCTTTAAAGGATGTAGGAAGGGGAAGACGAGCCGATTAGCAGCTAGCTGAACCCAGTTTTTTTTTTTAACTTTCAGAAAATAACTTTCAGGTGTCTTTATGTTAGGGATCATTCAAGTATTATGTTAGCATTGATGGGGGGGGGGGGGCTCCAATTTGCTGACTTTTTATGATGGAGGGGTTTGGATGATGCTTATGCAGGCTTCCCACTCAAAAAATTTGAAAAAGCAGGACTAAAAAGTAGGATGGAGAGGGTACCCCCCTTCCCACAGAAGCACTAGCAACCACAGAAAATTTTTTTCTCTTCTCCTCAAATTATAAATTATGGTTTTTTTTTTGGAGTCTTCCACAGTCCAAACTGTCAACTCTTTTCGACAATGTACAGCAAATTATGAAGGCATGTAAGATTTTTTAAGAATGACGCTCCTGCGAGACCACTTTCAAAAGCACAGCATGCAAAATATGTAAATTACACAAGTTCCGATGTGAATAAGTCAATTGCGTTGCCATCCTTTTTTAAAGGGATTTGTTTACATTTTACTGTTCAATACCAGTGTAATTATTTTTGAAAAATGAAGCGCTTTCATTTCTAGCTCTTTGCTAAGCATTGTATACACTGTTTATCCCTCTGCATGCCCTAAAAATACAGAAGACAATGGAATGAATGTTATTGGATAGCATGAGAATCACCAAAAACCTAGAATAAATAGGCCTATATGTATCCAACTGCTTTGTAATGCAAACTGTTGTTTCACCTATACAAAATGTGCACCATAATTTTGAATGATAAATGCTAGTTAGTGTCCAAGAGCATCAAAAATAAATACAAAATTATGTTTTTTTCAACCAGGCAGAAGTTTTTCAATGACTACTCTACTTGTTGAACCCTCAAACTAAGCAAATGAAAAATTAATAAACCAAATGGTCCGCATATGCCCCCCCCCTCCCAAATAACCTTGAAAATGATACAATTTCTGCTTTGGCAGGATCATTAATTGCAATCTACAATATTTTTACTATTTGCTTGTTATGTGTAGTGCTGCCATCTACAATCAGCTTTTCTAACCATGAGTGAAGTGTAATGATCAATGATTTTATCGTTGTAGGCCTGTTTCTACTAGAAAACTTCAGAGCAGAATATTTTGCTTTGTTCTGCAAGGTGAATGAAAATATTCTGTGGTAAAAAGTCCCATAATAGTGCTTTATTCCACCGTTATTTTTCAGAATAGTGTTTCTGTATACAGAAGAGTTATTTTCTCTCTTCTTTTCTTAAATTTATTCACAAGATTGTTCTGTAGCTACACTGGTTGCTTTGTATGTCAGTTTTCTGTGTGTTCTGCTTGTGGGCCAGAAACCGCTTTGCCCAAGAGAAAAACTGATGGAAAGCTTTGATCTAAATGAAGTAAGGAGCTGATCATGTATGATGGCATTGAGATGTCATCAAAGATGTATTTATACTGTTTTTATAAAAGGGACAAATTTTTTCAACTGATTTCTATCTAGCTTCACAATAGGTGACAAAGCGGGTTTTCAGGTCAAGTCAATATTTTCATCAAACAGGATTGTTTAATGGTTTAATAAGGAGAGAAAACAATGAATTTTCACATGAAAAAGTGACAGCATGGTATGGCTGTTGGCAGTATATCTGAGTGGAGCATCAAATTAATGCCAGGTCACCATCTAAAAAATTGGTATATTGGCACCTAAAATTTTCTATGACTGATTACTAAATTTGACAACACATTTTTTGAATTCATGCAGTGTGTCTAGCAGCACGGAAAGAGACTCAAAAGTTTTAAAAAAGGTGAAATAAAAACACTTTTTATGGTTTAACTCTTAAATGCTAATTTTTTCTCTCTCTATGATATTTTTTTTCTTAATAGTTAATGGCACATATTGAAAGCTGGAATAATCGTTAGAAAGAATCTATTTTCAATCATAATGTTTATACAGGGCCTTGATGAAGACGTGTGAAGCCTCAAAAATCACACATGCAATGAATGTATTGAAGTAAAATTATTTTCCACATATATAACTACCTTCTTCGTGATTCAAACTATATTAAAAAAAAATCAGACAGCAAACTTCAAGGTAAAAAAAAAGAAGAGAAAGAAATGGAAACAAAACATTTTAACAAATTAGGGAAATCAGTCACAAATGCTCTGCAACAAGCAAAGAGTTGTCGTCATTGATTGGGACATCTACCAGCAAATTCAAAATAGGCAAAGGCAATTCTGCACTGTAATTAATATTTAAAGAACCTTTTGTACGCATTTAAGGGATAAATTAATTTTTGACACCACACAGGTCAGAAACTGTTTTTATTTCTGCTTCAAAACCCAACCCTGCTTATAATTGAAGATGGTTGAAGGACAAAAATTAATCAACACTAAATGTGTAATGAAATACATACTGGCAAGATACCAGGGACAGCATCTGCAATAGATGCAAGATACACAAGATTTCGATGTAGAATTTGCTGATACCTGAAAATGATAAAAATACTATGATAGAGGCAAAAATTCACAACACACGACATCAGGGCTTGAGAAATCCCAGGCACATAGGTTGCGACTGAAAAATTGGCATTGGCACCTTAAATTGTCTAAATGCAATTACTAGCTAGGACAAAAGAAATATGCTTAACTATTAAAATATTTGGTTGGTACCTAGATTTTTTTCTAGATTTGTCAAGCCCTGCATGATATTGAGTTTTACGAAAAAATAAAATAAACTGCAATGAAATGTATCAATCAATACAGCACATCATCAACAATAACCGTTACCCTGTAACTCCAAGTTGGTGTCTTAATCACTGAAAATAACTTCATTTATCATTGTTGCCTTTGAGAATCTCTTCAATATGAACCAATAACTGGTTCTGCAAGGCACACTTTTGACACATGATATCGTGCATGAGGTTTACTAGACCCCAACCTTAGGGGTGCAAGCGCCCCTCATCTATTTTGGAGCAGCAAATTTTGAAAATGGAGCAGAACTAAAAATGAACTATATCTGCAATATAAGGAGTAATTTTTCTGTGAAATGCCAAAAGTTTTGCCAAAAATGGTTGAAACAAATAATTTTAAATAAATTTCCTTCACAAATTAAAATCCATTTAAATTTTTTCGGAATTATCTTATGTCACTACTAAAACATGCATTGCTGAAATGACGAATAAAAATTATTAGACTCTTTTCAAATTAAGCAACATGCATACTGAACACCTAGGCAGCAAGAATTTCTGCTGCTTGAACACCAAAATCTTATTCATCCTGATATAGCAAAAAAAAAGTGCGTGCAGAATATAATAAGGGTTTCCGTGGAAAAAAAAATTAGCATCTCACAGAATTTAAAGGAATTATTAAATTTAAAAGCAAAATGCAAAAAACGAGAAAAATATAAATATAAGTTGTACCTTATTTACTTAAATTTTTCAACCTAATAGCATGTTAATAGACTACGAATCACGAGTCGCTTTCAGAAGTTCAGCATCTCAATGACAATTTTATTCAAATTTTTCATGCCCTTGAACATAAGATTTTGTATGTCTTATTCCATTAAAGCATTGGATAGACAGATTTTTCAATGTTCGAACAGGCTTTTATTTATTTGTTAACAATGAACTCTCTTTCAATGTCTGCATTACCATGTGCTAAAGATAAAATAGCCTTCACCAAAACTGGTGGAATTTTGAACTTTGTGCTGCTTTCAAGGTTACAAAGTTTGAATATGTTGGCCGAATATCTATCTATCTATTCTCTGAACTGATTTAACTTCTTGTAATTCTTTGCATTGTAGTGCAACCCATTCATCACCCATAATTAATAGTTCTGTTTGTGATACAATGTTAAGCAACATCCCAGCAATGCACGAGAGGGAGCACAAAAAACAAGAGAAGGTGCAAACGTTTCATTCTCTCCAACAACATGTTTTGGAAAAGTAGGACATTATTATAAAAAAGGTATCTCACAGAAGTTATGTAAAATGAGTACATGCTCCTAGTACAAACTCCTTCCTTTCACTATTGTTAAGAGCATGCCCCTCCCCCACCAATGCAGTGGCAAACCGTGGAAAAAAACTTTGTTGACCAAAAACAAGGCGTCAGTAGCACCAAAAACATATTCCGCATGGGTACAATTTTTTTCCCCTCGAGACACCCCTCTTCACCAAATCTGGATTTTCGCAATGTGAAATTGTCACAATCGGCATAGTGGCTAGATGACAAAACTATGAATATTTTAGCTGGAGTTTTTACAGATCCCATTTTTTTCGAATGATCTTCGAAAAATGTCGGTAATTTAAACGAGGAAACCAATCCCCTTTTCGATGTATGTCGTCTTTGAACGCAGGTTGGCAGCCGCGAAATTACAGTTATTTTCAGTATATAACCCGTAGGAGAAAAAACAGTCTCCGAAATTGGAAAATTCGACATATTCATTTTTCTTTCACAGACTTTGATAGCCTGCCGGTTAACCAATAAGTAGTAGTAATTGTTAATAGTTAAATATATAATTATAATAGTTAAATCTTAACCTACGAAATGTAGTAGAACTACTTATTTCTAACTACTATTCTCCAAGTACTATTTCCTTTATACTTCAAGGTAGTAGAACTACTTTTCAAGGTCACGAGATAACGCGATTGTGGTAGATGGTGGGAAGTAAAAAAAAATTGAAGTTTCTCTCTCCGTATCTTTTTCTGTGTCTCGGAAAGAACGTGTCCCGTGAACAAAATTTTCATGCTCCTTTTTCCTAAATTCAGGGTATTTGACGCACTACGGTGCATTAGCAGTACCTCCGCAAACCACAAACAAGAATTGGCGCAAATGCGCAGGGATTCTGCGCCTTGGCGCACCATGTAGCAAGAGAACCGTTTCGGCGCAGTTTGGCACAACTCTTGCACCCCTGCATATGCCCCTGTGGGCCGTATATATATGGACGTCTAGCACCCCTAGACCCTATCCACGTTTTCTTATCAGAGCTCTTATAGCACCTATGACAAAACATCCTTTCCACGAGCTCGACCATGCTCTATACAAATGAAGCTGGGTGCAGACTTGCCGCAAAAAACCTGTCCCCTCCACCACCTTGAACCACTCAAAAACATGTTTTTAGCCCACAGTGTGGGGTGGTTTTGACGCACAACAGGTTTTTGCACATTTGGGAATCGAGTAGAGCAGCAGCTTTACAGATGGCCTTCTGTGCACACACAAAAAAGATTGGCTCCACGTTTGTCTTCTCTCAAACTTGCTCACATGCGTATACGAACTTGTCATTATGGTAAAGATCGAGACAAAATTTTAAAATAATAATAATAAAAATAACCACCACAAGAAACTCAAAGACCCGATTTTTTAAATCAATTTCCGTGGTATTGAGTGTGTCTCCCATATAGCTCTGCAATTTATTGCAGCCGTTTGTAGAAACTATGGACAATCTGTAACAGTTGGCAACTCTTAAAACCATAAATTCAGCATTTTATGTGATAGGTTAACAAGATTATTTTGCTTCCCAAAAAATTATTCATTTTTCACAAAATTAATGAATCTACAAAAAAGTCTAGATAGATCCCTGAATGTCCCCTGTAGGAATCGAACCTGAGTCCTTACAATTTGAGCCTGAAACTATGCTTACACAACAACAATGTATAAATGGGTCATTCCCAAAAAAAGTGTACATTCCCCATTTCTGAAATTCAAAGTTGAATTTTCAAAATAAAATTGATCTCAAATTACAGCCAATGACTTGAAGTTTAATATTTCATAAATATTTTTCACTTTTTATTTTGTTATATTATTTTATTTTTTGGGTTTTATGACAAAGTCATGAATTTTCTCTATTTTCTACTCTGTTACGAAAACAACAATCACTGTAAAAAAAAATAATTATTATATATATATATTTCCGCTGTTTTAAATCTTAAAATAATGAAATTGGCATATTTCTTACACATACACTGATAAAAAGCAGTTTCAAAAAATTGACTTTTTTCCTGTCATTTTGATGGTTTTTCATGATTTTGCCAGTGAACTGCAAAAATGGTTCCCGTAACAGAGTGGACATCGTTGTAACAAAGTGCACTGAAATACTTATAACTAAGAGAAAGATATCTCAAATATTCTATAAATAGGCTATGCAAATACTTTAATTTTCTCAAAAATTATATACAAAATGTGATAGGTGACTCAGAGACTCCTCTGTAATCTTTCAAAAACGCCCACCCCAAGAAATTCAAAAAAGAATGCCATCCTCCCTCTCTTGTAGTTTGAATTTTGATCTGCTAAAATGTTCAAAATCTGGTCAAAGTGGATGCCGTGGAAATGTATATTATTATATAATCAGGATAATTTTTCTTTCATTTCAAAATATTTTGTTGAAACTGAATAGTAATTTGATGTTGGTATAAATCTTGTGTTTATGGCTTTCACATTAGTGATATAGAGTGGACTAGGGGGTGTAGAGCATGGAAACAAAAATAATGTAAGAAGATAATGGTTCTGTCCCATAAAATACAGCATGTATTGTCACATAACGACCTTTACTCATACTAAAATGCCCCAGAGTGAACAAATCAGCCTAAATTATTATTTGTTTTATTAAAAATTTAAATAATTGATGAAAACTTTTATTATATTTTTAAATCTCTATGTATTATCACTAGATGTTAATATAGATGGAAATAACAAACAAACTTATTTATTGTTAAATAGAGCGGTGCGAACAAGAGTCGGTGTCAGGAATAAAACTATTATATAAGAGAGGACACAATATACAAGCACACACACACCTAAGCAGGTAACTAGAAATGACCGTTTCATGCACATGCAGCATCGTCTATATACATATATATATAACATAAACTAGTGCAATTACATTTCTAACATTTATGATAATCACGTAACAGAGTAGAGGCATTGGACAGAGTTGCCTGGCAATGCAGTAGTTAGGGAGCTAGCTTCTGACTGTACAGGTCTGGGTTTGAATCCTGATTCAGGCATGGACGCCTACTAACACACAAATTCCCTGGGCAGTTCGTAAAGATCTCTTGGGAATACATGATGATCATGTTATTGTATAAAAAATATTCTGGTACTCATGGGCAGAGATACGAGGGGGAGGGGTTCAAAGGTAGAGTCGACTGATCTAATGTATATATATGAAATTGATTTTCTGTGTGTCTGTGTATGTGTATGTTCTCCATACAAATCTACAATTTTAGATCGATCGTTGCCAAATTTTGCATATATACCAAATGGGACCCAACTTGAACGCTAGGCTACTTTAAAATTTTGTCAGAGCAGGGCAAATGCCCCAAATGGGCAAAAAACTATCGGGCAACAATGGTTTCTGGGCCTCAACAATCACTTTCCGAACATTTACTTTGGCTACCGTGGGTTCCCTAGCATTGCGTTTAAGACGTGTATATGCCTTTACAATGGTTTGTCACTTCTTTAATGCTGCCAGTATATATTTACAATAGTTTATGCCTTTACAATGGTTTGCCACTTTTTCAATAGTCGTCAGAATCATCATCAGCATCACTTTGAGGGCCAGGCAAAGGATGATCCCCATAGAAATCAGTGTTAAAAATGCTGATTTTACTGTATAAATGCTGAAATTTAGTGGGGGTTTCCTGCCACATCAATAATTTTAATAACTGAATTGAATTCTTGATTTTTCACATATAAAGTTCGCTTAGAGATATGAAGCCCAGAAAATCAAATATGAAGTAATTAACCGGACCTACTTTTGAGTTGGATATCCTCGTGGATGCAACGTTTAAATTTTTTGCTACTCCCATTTACAACTTTCAGAAAATACACATCAAAATTTTTCTTTCCTTGAAATCAGCACACTTTTTTTTCATGTAAAGAAACAAAAATGGCGACTGTGTGTTTGCTAGTGTTGAATTTTTTTCTTCTTATTCTCTCACTTTGTCCAACAATAGTGTGCAGAGCATAATTACTCTTAGCACTGTTCAAATACACAAGGTTGATCGAAGTTATGTCTCTGAATAGGGAGACCAACGGATAAGATCTAGAAAAATTTCTCAGAAGAGATTACTTTTTCTGCCATTGCGGTCTTGCCGCTGTAGTGGTCGAGTGGTCATAGTGACGGATTCGCATCACGAGGATCCGGGTTCGAACCCTACCGGCGCCACAGTGGTGGTCAGCTGAAGTTGGTTTTCTGTGGTTTCTAACTTCAAGGCGTGAATGCGAACCGATCTCCCCGTTAAAAAGTCTCGCCATAGAGAGCAACAGGCCTACAACGTAACAAATATTCAATCAATACACTTCACTCACAATTTGAAGTATAGATGGCAGCACTGAAATATCAAGCACAACGCTAGCTACACACTCAGACTGTTAGGTGCACTCACTTTGTTCCAGACTCTGCCACAAAGCCGGGCTGGAAGAGATCTCAGCAACGGGATAAGTCCGGTGGCAGAGCCCCTGGCATTCATTCATGCCATTGCGGTCTCATTCAAATTCGCCATATTAGATTGATTTCAAAAACGAATCTTCTCACAGTGGTGTTACAGACGACTGCATATAACAAAGGAATGAACACGATGGTCTTTCACATCCCCTTCTGAATTTATATTGATACAAAATCAAGCCGCAAAACAGTGATATGGATACAATATATAAACAACTTGACAGATTTTCAGATGCCAGTATCAAGTAGCATTTAAAAGCGGCTTCTTCAGATAAGAAAAAAATCGGATTTCCCTACTTTACTTCTTCGAATTTAATTCTTCACAGACCTGCCAATACGATTCTTTCATGACCTTTGAAATTTCGGAAAATAAAGCAGTAAAAGCATTAGATTTTGGCGAACTCAGAGCAAAAGCTCTAAGTTTAAGGAAAAAAATTAAAAGTCTTAAATTTGTAGATGATAACCACAGCCACCTCCAGTTGCAACGTTTGCAAATCTTGTTGAAAGGCAAGAAAATGTGCCACATGTGATGTTATCCAGATTTTATGGAAACTTGACCGTTATATAGTTTGTTGATAAATATAATTACTTCTTATTAAATCTTTATACATACCGTAATGTTTGTTAATAAATTTTAAAAAAACATAAAAAGCTATGGTCAGTGTAAAACAATGTCTTATATTCTTATAGACATTTCTTGCTTAAAACGTTTTTAGTTGACATTTTTTAAAAAACATTATAATCGGGATCAACTATATGTCTTGCTGTACGTTTTATTTCATGGAATTCGTTTTAATTCACTTTGATTTGCAGTGACGCTTCATTTCCTGCCATTGTGATTTCTTTGTGATTTTCAGTAATATTTGGCAACTTTGTTTACTTTTGGTGATAACCTGTATTTTCCCATATTTCGAATCCCAATTTTCTGTACTTCTTTCGAAGAAATACTGTCAGCCTACATACATATAAATGACATAACAAAATAAAAATGACGAAAAAAAAACTAAAAAAAAAATGAGTTTTTAAGAACGATATTACCACAAAACATGCATTCACTAACAGCATTCAATCACGAATACTCGGAAACTTTTTTTTCACTTTTAGTATAGAAAGAAAATAAAATTGCTTACTGCAAGCATTCAGAAGATTTTCCTTTGCTTTGATAATCGAGAATACCTTGAATTAACTGACTGTTCTCATCCAACATCTGAAATGGAATAATGCATATGCATAAATAACAATAGATTGAAATCTCTCATCTTAGCAGACATTCGTGACACAATAAAATGAATGAAGATCAGAAATGCAGTAAGTACCAACAAAAATAATAATTTCAGCGTCAAAACATAGTAAATACCAAGGTTGTCAACCTGGAAAACGATGTGTGTCTTCAACTAACACTAAAGTAGATGAAAAACACATCAGCAGATGTTACTCAACACATTAGTCTCTGCAGCACCTAAAAAACTTGTTTTACCTTCTCCTGCAAAACTTGTGATTTGGCACATTACGATTACTGCATCTATATATATAAAATTGATTTTCTGTGTGTGTGTATGTTCTCTATACAAATCTACAATTTTAGATCGATCGTCGCCAAATTTTGCATATATACCAAATGGGACCCGACTTGAACGATAGGCTACTTTAAAATTTTGTCAGAGCAGGGCAAATGCCCCAAACGGGCAAAAAACTGTCGGGCAACAATGGTTTTTGGACCTCAACAATCACTTTCCGAACGTTTACTTTGGTTACCGTGGTTCCCTAGCAATGCGTTTCAGACGAGTATATGCCTTTACAATGGTTTGTTACTTCTTTAATGCTGCCAGTTATGTATGATAGTTTATGCCTTTATAATGGTTTGCTACATTTTCAATACTCTCAATAATGAGGCTTTTTGAACAGACGTCATAATCATCACCAGCATCGCTTTGAGGGTCAGGAAAAGGGTGATCCTCATAGAAATTAGTGTTAAAATTGCCGATTTTAATGTAGAAATGCGGAAATTTGGTGGGGTTTTCCACTGCATCAATAATTTTAAAAATTGTATTAAATACTCGATTTTTGAAATATTGAGTTCGCTTAGAGATATACGAATCCCAGGAGATTAAATACGAAGTAATTAGTCGGGACTATTTTTGAGTTGGATATTCATGCAATAACATTGATTTCAACTTTTTATTTATATCTTCTTAAGCATGAAAACTAATGTCTCCGTATTGTCCTTTAATATTCAACTGCATAAATTCATATAGTTTAGGATGTTTTAAAATTAATTATGGGCCCGTAAAAAGTACATCGAAAAACTCCACAGCTTTAATTAAGCATTTTTTGAAGCAGAAACGGGCAGCGATGGATAACTTGAAGTTCAAAGGGGGGGGGGGAATCGAAATACCTAGCGCCCATCAAAAAAAAGGGGGGGTGGGAACTATTCATTTCCACGTTTCTTTAAATTTAGATTTGTTTATTTCATGAGTCGCGCAGGAAGTCGCCATATTGGGTAACTTTGGACACGGTATGCATGTCCTTCAAAGAAAAGCGAGGTATCACGTGATCCAAACAGCCTCATTGAAGAAAACCCGGGCAGCGCCAGGTATTGTAGCTAGTTTAATATATTTCTGGTCTTCCAATGTAAGAACGGAGGGGTTCACTATGAGAAAGTGTAATAAAAAATAGCCAATACCATATGTAAGTGCTGCTGCTACTACTACTAAGATGCAGCTCTTACAGGGGTGCCAACAAAATCTACTTTATCAAAATCCCTGAACAAAGTCAAATATTTCCATGTCTTTCTGTGACCGAAACTCTTGAAGGATATGCAGTATAGACTCTTGCTCCCCGAAGCAGAATGTTTAGCACTGTTCTGCGACGAACCCTCAGCTGACTGAAAATGTTCTGTGATAAAAATCCCCATACATGTAATAGTGTTTTTTTTTTTTTTTTGCACTTTTTCTTAAATTTGTCCCAAACTGTTCTGCAGAAGAGCTAATTGTTCTGCAACGTACGTCGCAGATTTTGGCATATTCTGCTTTGGGGCTCTTGCTAATCCGACATATATCAGACCAGGGCGTGCCAGATTAGCGACATAGGTGAATTACTGAAAGTTAATTGTAAACGCCCATATAAATAATAATAAAAAAGTCTACGTACAGACACGCAGTGCTGTTTCCCTCTTCTATGCTCGAAGAAAACCTGCCTAATATACGCATATGCATTAGATCAGTCTTCTCCACCTTTGATGCCAGGGAAGCGGCAATGCTTCCTCTATACCTCCACCCAGGTTAAAAACCTTGGATTACTGGACAGGTTGGACTAGCGTACGACTGGATTATCAAGAGTCTACTGTGCTTCAAAATCTTAACCTACGAAATGTTCATCTTTTCTTTTCCATTGATAGAAATTTTCCTTGACTTTTATCAAGTTATCACTTTCATAAAGTATGAAACAGACAAATATCATAAGAAAAAATTTGTTTATAGTTAACAGGACTTTCGTTTTTGTGCTATCAATTTTCTTTGTCAAAAGTTTTTCCTTTTTGAATATTTTGAAACTTTTTCAGTTTCATTTCATACATTAATAAATTGATAAAAAATGTCAAATGAATTCAATTTGCCCTTTCTTCAGATGTGAAAAAACTGCCCATTCAGTTCAGAGATCACAATTATTGGCATGTTTGAGTAACCCAAACTGGATTAAGCAGACTTCTATTTTTCCTCGAATTTTTTTAGCAGAGGCTCCTAGCAGGCTATCAGAAACATTAAGACAGTCTTAAGAGATAGAGTGTTTTATCATGTTTAATACCAGAAGGACTGCATCAGTGATTTTGACCCAGTATTATTACTGTATTATTGCAAAAGTATGCACTCGACAATGAGAAGGAAAAACAAAGCTCTAGCTCTAATGTTATGCCCACAGCAACAAAATTTTAAATGGCAACACCCTTTTTTATGCACTGCAAAGTGATCAGTACAATAAAAAAAAAACATGATAAGCACTGGTGCCAGATGCAGCACGAGCCTTCCTGAAAATTGTTTCGTTTTTAATTACCTATATTTGGTAGTGAAGGTCATGATGCACTTATTGCATGGGGGATTAGCAAGCAAAACATGCCCACTGGCCCTGCACGAGCTGTCATGACAAACAATAAAAGCATATATATAGTCTACTATAGATGGTGTGTTGTCTCTATAGACCTCCTTCTCCAGTACAGTGGTTCTCAACATTTTGAAGGCTGCAGCCCCATAAATCTCTTTTGCATAAGTGAAAGGCTCAGTCATACACACAACTAACTAGAAATGGGGAAAAAAATGAAACGGCAAATCACTCATGGCCCGTCATTTTTTTTAATTATGCGAAAATACATAGATATGCAGATGATAGAACAGATGATCCGGCATGCTAGGAAAACACAAACATATAGCGTGATAAAGTTACACATTTCTGCCGACGCAAAATGATCCTATTCATGTGATGCAGAAAAATTGGCTGCTAGAAAACCTCGCTGTAGGCTTTCTATGTTTTGTTTCTCTTGAGTCAAAATATATCAATACCTGCAAATTATTAAATTTTTCAATACGTTCTATTGTGAAATGAAAAGTGTAGAGGAAAGTAAATCTGTTTTAGCAGTGGCATTCCCAGCGATTCATAACTGGTGCTCTGTATGCATTCTCAAGGGACTCAGTGACCGCTTGAGGACAATGAAAAACAGTAAAAAAAATTATATTTTTTTAACCATAAAAATAAATTGGTATCCTTGACAAATAAAAAATATGCCCACAGAGTGCCAGCATGAAATTTTTTTTTATTAAAAAAGGCTTCGCAAGTCACAAAAGCATAGGTGGAGATAGACATGGAAGTCTGGGGGACACGATGATATCAGTTCATATATACATTAGATCAGTTGACTCCACCTTTGACGCGCCATCACATATTCACGTTTGTCTATAACTCAGATACAAAAAACAGTCGCAATTGCATTATTACATTTATTATGTCCAGGAACTAATGGGTTAATCTCGAGTTCCCTCCCTATTTAGTCTGAGAATACTTTGTTTTTTCGTTTTAATAGCCATAGTGTTACCTCTTTTTAAGGATGTGTTGGCGATTTTTTCCTTTGGCAAAAAAAACTGTTTCACTCTTTGCGACTACTCGTAATGCTTTCGGACGTTTTTCTCGCCGAAGAAAAAAAAATCGCCACCTCTGGATTACACTACAGTTCACGCTATTTATCGTGTATCGGTTATAACGAATACGGATATAGCGAATGTTTTTCACGTCCTCGTGCGACTGTTATACTCGGGCTCGAATGTACTTGTTTGCAAAAAATTTCCCGAATCTCCCAGTTTGTCTCAAAAATTCTTTCCTAGATTTAAGGGAAATCTCCAGCGAGTCTCACTATCACTGTGCGTGGGTAATTGAGGAGAGAGAGAGATATGATTTGACAATAACCTTTCCAGAGATAAACCTGCAATTAATTTGAAAAACGCCGATTTGTAACGGGATATAAAGATAACGGGGAAAGTTCTTAATACTTTTTAACAGATATATTCCACGAGTAAAAATGTGAAAAAAACGGGTAAATACTTTTTGAATCTGCGCAGGGCTGGGCGATGGCCGGCCTTTCTGCGGTGGTACGAAAGCTACTGACATGACGTCCACAGGCGCGATCAAAACAATTACAAAAAAAAAAAAAAAGACGTCGATGACACACGTATACAGAGAATGACTCGTCTTTTAGGAGAATGAAAAATCAGACGACAACCACTCACTAGTGCGAAACGAGTCAAAATAAGTTTTATTTGCCCTACTGTTATTATTAAGGATACCCGTCGCCGTCTTCACCAGGGATAGCGGGACATGACTCACGTCACCACTGATTGGTCGACTGTGTAAAGTGAAGTGCCTTTGAAACGAATACTTTAGAATTGCTAGTGATGACCATATGACTTATACTTCACGGGACATTTTTGTAATTCTGTGGTGTTTGGACAACACCCCCTATAGATAATCTTAATCTTATCTATAGGGGGTGTTGGACAGAACATGGTAAAGCCAAGTTTTCCTAGGAGCAGGTTTCTACAGCGCGTGCAGCGTAAAAACGCTGATTCGTTAAAAACCTTAATTTTAAGTTTTTAACCAATTAGCATTTTCACGCTGCACGTGGAGCGAAAATCCTATTCCTAGGAAAACCCGGCTTAGCTAAAGTGACCATACGTCCCGTATTTCCCAGGACAGACTTTTGATGAAAGTGTCCCGTTTTTTACATGACGCCTACTTGGATTTTTATTCTTTATTGAAGTCAAAGATTGAAAATATTTTTGAACTCATAAATTATATTAAGCCTGGTTTTCCTAGGAATAGGTTTGTTGCGCAGCGTGAACCGAATTAGACTATTTCGCGCCGACAGAAACGAGTTACATAATCACGCTACGCGTTTGTGTTTTCCTAGCGAGACGCGTCAGATCAGTGCGGCTATACAAAGTATATGGCTTTGGCATCAGCTACTCTGTCGTCTGCATGCTCCGGTTTGAAGGGAAGGGAAAGAAGACACACAAGAGTGAAGACAATATCGGCAAAACCGCGGCGCACGACGCATTTGACTCCTCTAGAAGCAGTCGGCCAATCACACCCGACGTAAAGCGCTGTCGTGAGGCGTATTGCGCTCTGTAGGAAAAGTCATGCTTAGGGTGACCATACGTCCCGTATTTTCCGGGACAGTCCCGGTATTTTCTGTTTTTTTGGCCGTCCCGACTTTTCGGCAAAAGTGTCCCGGTTTTCCCGTATTTTACACGAAGCCTAGTTGAATTTTTATTCCTTATTGAAGTCAAAGATTGACATTATCTTTCAACTCATAAATTATTTTATGATAATTACATCTATATATGAGAATACTAATCTCCCACATTTGCCATGGTGAACGTTTTTTTTTTCGTGGAATACATTTAAATCCACTGGAATTTGCAGTAATGCATCATTTCCCGCCATTGTGATTTATTCGTAATTTCAACAATATTTGGGAAATTAGTGTGGTTTTGGCGTCGTTTTTGGCGATAATTGGCGATGTCCCGTGTTTTCCCGTATTTGGAATCCCAATGTCCCGTATTTCTCTCGAGGAAATATGGTCAGCCTAGTCATGCTACACTGCTGGCCACCCAAATTGCAACACCAAGAAAGACAAGAGATATCGCAACAATATTTATTTTGTAGATAACATGTTGACCAAGCATCAAATGATTAAATTTATAGACTTCTGTGAAGTGTGGTTCCTGCCAAAATCAGTAGCCAGAGTAGCCGCCATTGTTGGAGATCACCGCTGCCACACGCCTCGGCATTGATTCAAAGAGACTTTGGATGTGTTCTTGGGGTACAGCAGACCAAGCAGCTTCCACGCGTTGCCAAAGTTGATCTGGTGTGGCAGCTGGGGATGTAATCTGGGTCAATCGTTGAGCAACCATGGACCACATGTTTTCTATCGGCGAAAGATCCGGAGAGCGAGCTGGCCAGGGAAGCAATTCAATCTGGCGATTGACGAAGAACCTTTGGACAATGCGTGCCACGTGTGGTCGCGCATTATCCTGTTGAAATATGGCTGTGGGCAAGCCCTGAAGGTAAGGAAGGACCACTGGCTCCAACACCTCGGAGATGTAGCGCTGGCTTTTTAAAGTACCGGCAATGCGTACTAGAGGAGTGCGAGAGTGATATCCAATACCGCCCCATACCATAATACCCGGTGCAGGACCAGTGTGGCGGTGCATAACGCAGCTGTTCAGCATCCTCTCTCCACGGTGTCTCCAGACTCGAATCCGACCATCGTGGTGTTGCAGACAGAAGCGTGACTCGTCAGTAAAGACAATTTTATTCCATTGTGCCGTCCATATCCTTCTTTCATCGCACCATTGGCGGCGGAGACGTCTGTGGTTCTGCGTCAAGGGTAGACGAAGCAATGGACGTCTTGCGGACAGACCACTCTGCTGTAAACGGCGTCGAATGGTACTCGCAGACACTGGATGATGCGGTACAGACTGAATGTGCTGTGCTATGGTTCGTGATGTGGCTGAGCGATCCGTCACTGCCATACGCACAATACGCCTGTCATCACGTGAAGTGGTGCACTGAGGTGGATGCGATCGAACACGTCGGTCCGTCGTACCCTCCTGCATCCTACGATCACATATCCGCATTACAGTTGTTTGGTTTCGTCCAACACGACTACCGATTTCCCTGAAAGATAATCCACAATCTCGGTAGGCCACTATCCTTCCTCTGTCGAACTCGGATACTTGATCAAAAGATGATCGTTTTGTTGAAAAAAACCACAAGAAAAACACAATTGCCATACTTCAAATCGTCGAAATCTCCAAGCCTTAAATAGCGCTTTGAAGTGGCGCCACAGGCGCGCGTGATGTGCGTCTGCGCTGAAATTCTAATCATTTGCATATCTCACCTCCGCTAATGCATGTTGTAAATTTCATATTATTTGCATGCTTCCTTCAGGGTGTTGCATTTACGGTGGCCAGCAGTGTACTTTTCTTACTGGTGAGTAAACGGCGTGTCGCGCTGGGCGAATCACGTTGCGCGCGGCACAGGAAACCTGCTCCTAGGAAAACCCGGCTTTATGATTATTAGAACGACCTTGGTGAACGTTTTATTTCGTGGCGAACAAAATAAAACGTATGCTTATAGCAGTAATTCTTCGTTTCCCGCCAATGTGTTTTTTCCGTAATTTCAGCAATATTTGGCAACAATGATCACTTTTGGCGTCGTTCTGGGCGATGTCCCGTATTTGGAATCCAAAGTTCCCGTATTTCTCTCGAGGAAATATGGTCAGCCTAGACTTACCTCCAAAATCGCATTTTTGAGATACAATCATTTTCATTGTTATTTAAAAATCAAAGCATACACACAAATACAAATGAAAATATCATACATCAGCATGTTGTTTAGCCGTACGCACGTATTTGTGTATTTATCTCACTTCTAATTAATTATCTCAAACGCTATGGCCTCTAATGAATCTTTTTAGATCACGTGATATTTCCCTCTTTTTTGAGGGATATACAAGGTAACCAATATGGCGACTTCCTGTGTGACTCCTAAAAGGAACAAATCTAAATTAAAGAAACATATATAAAAATGAACCCTTTTTTTCTTTTTAATGGGAGCTAGATATTTCGAAATTGTTTTTTAATTTCAAATGTTTTTACTTCAAAAAATGATTGATTAAAGATGCAGAATTGTGTTACAGTAGTTAGGAATTTTGAAATTAATTATGGGCCCATAATTTATTTCAAAACACCGAGAGATGCAATTGGATAATATAAGAGAATAAGGAGACATTCTCATTTTCGTGATTGAGAAGAAATAAATAAAAAGCTGAAATTAATGTTATTGCATGGGTATCCACCTCAAAAGTGGGTCTGGCCAATACCTTCTAAAGCAGAAGGTGTTGGCTCTAGAAGGTGTCGGTCTGGCTCATTATTTTATATTTCATTTTCTGAGCTTCGTATTTCTAAACGAACTCAATATTTCGAAAATCAAAATTCGATTTTTAAAATTATTGATGTGGCGGAAAACCCCAGCAAATTTCCGCATTTCTATGCTAAAATCGGCGATTGTAACATTCATCTCCATGTGGGTCATCCAGTCTTTTGTCCCTCAGAATGATGCTGATTATGACGTCTACTCGAAAAGCCCCATAACTTGGTTGAAGCCTCCACAAGAAAAAAAAAAACGCCACCTATTTCGAAGATTACCTAGAAATTTTTAGTTTCTGGTCTGAAATGATCTGTAAGAGACGCTTCCAAAATTAATTCCAAATCGAATCATTGAGAAAAAGAAGTGGAAGACCCCCACCCCTCTTTCTTCGGAGCATTCCTTTCACGATATAATCTGCCCGGCGCTTCGAGCTTGTATTACTTAAGACGCTTTCATATACGAGCGGAACCATCAGGCATTCTGGTCCTCGCTGAGGTCCTACAGGGTTGCTGCACTTAATCGTCGCTTCGGAAATGGCCGCCAAGCAGACAAAAAAAAGGATCACGTCGGAGACTTGACATGGCAACCTAACAGAATTCCCCCGCGCTGAAAATGCGCGGACAAATGCATATGAAAAATTAAATTTAAGGAAAAAAATGATAAATTTCAGCGATCGAATTTTCTGTGGGAAATAGAGTATATGGTTAATAATAATTTCATAAAATTATTAGTACCCACGAGTGGAATTCGTTAAAAGTTCGTGCGCGATTACGATGCAAACTTCAGTTACACACTGATAATTTATAGCAATAATATATTCATACTTACTTTTGAACTAAATTTTTTTTCCTGTTTTAGCATACATACGTAAATATTTAAGGTGAAAAAAGGGAGGGGTGAAATTCATTCCCAGATCCTTAATTTTAGGTTCGGCATAAAAAAAAACCATTTATTTATAGAAATGACAATTAAGATTAATGTTTCTGAAGTTATTTCCTTCATGAAACACCCAGAAGAAAGGGATTTCATAAATGAACACTACTGACTCTGAATATTGTATATATAATTTATTACAAAAATCAATAATTTTAGAATGTTTGATCATTTCATTTGAATTTTCTTTAAATGCTAAATAGCAGACAGGTTCAATTATTTCAATTTATGAGCTCAATGAGTGAATAAATTTATTCAATAAAAAAATATGCACACACATAATTAATGTACATCACTTATGAAAGCAATACTTTACAAATATCATATTCGTAACACCACACCCGTTTCTACACCATATAATGAAATACCACCCTACTTTAGAGGATTTAGCCAGTAAATTTTGAATCACAGAAAAATCTTTAATAACAGATCAGGAAATTTGGAATTTTATTGCAAACAAGTTACTGACACAAATATGAATGATATGTAGTTCTTTGCTCTAAACTGTGTGATCCAACAGCAATTCACCTGGAAAAAAAAAATTAAAATTATTCAGATCAAGCAATTATTTCTGGTAAGAATCCAGTATGGTCATGGAGGTTTGAATCATGTGCAACACAAGAGTATTCTATACATGACACGGTGTTGAGCTTCCATAAGTGTTACTACAGAATTGCTTCAGCACCAATTATTTGGTGAAGGAATGCAGAATGATTCCTGGTAGGAATCTACGATGATCATGGGTGTTTCAATCATATGCAACACAAGAACATCTAAAAAACTTTAAACATGGTGTCAACTTGTAACCAGAGAGTAAATTTTGCAATATAGTCTTTTTATACCCCTTCTAAATTCGCAATACCTGCCTGGGAGCCTTTCATTTAGTTGAAGAAAATCTTACTTACACAGGGTTCAACAAATCTCCAGTGCCAAGTCCATATGATGCCTACAAATGTATATTGGTACTTAAAATTTTCTTTGTGATAACTAAATTAGAGTCTATTTTCTGATTTTTAACAGTTGTGTTTTAACATAGAAAAATGATAGAAAGTCCCGAAAAAAGTAAAAAAATATATTTAGGACTTTTTTTAAACTTAACATCATCTTTGGCTCCTAAGGACTGGGCTGGAGCCTAAAACTTTTTTCAATTTGTCAATTCCCGACCTACATCTTTTTTATTTGTACTTCCATTTCGTATATGTGTATAATAAAGTCTATAGTGTACTTTTCAGTTACATTACCAGCTTATTGTTTCAATTATATTTCCTAAATAATAATTTTTTCTTGTTCAGTGAAACTATCCTTCAATTAATCACAATAGAAATAAGTGACATGAATAGAGTTTTCTTTTAACGTAACCCAGTTTGTGCGATGGTAAAGGAAAACATAACAATGGGAATATATTGAACATGCAAGAAAGATTGAATTTGTGTGCATGCAACAGTTCATATTTTCAGTGAACATCGTTAGTGTGATTACAATCTGGACAATGAATATAAAACCATTTTCATGAAACGGGGGAATACATATTTACATGTAGTATTGTTATATGCGATTAGTTTGGAAAATTCACATGTTCTGATGTTGTGGTAATGGACATCAGAAATAAGTGTCCACCAGTGAATGAGAGAAACCTAATTTTCACGTTTTTCTTGCCATCATAATAATGTGTTATGTGCTTGTACATCTGTATAATGAGATTTGTTGTTGACAGTAGTCAAAAACTTTCCCGCCTTTTAAATCTTTTACACCTTAATGCTTATTTTCTGAAATAATTGTATTCATATTTTTTGTATTACACTTACCATGATATACCAAAATGTCACTATTAAGAAAAACCCAATAGAATTGAGCATGCTTCTTTTTAACCACAAAGTCAAAAATTGACAAATCAACGATTAAAATGCCAGTTAACTTTTTTTTGTCAGATTTCTTATATCAGTTTCTAATTCCCCTTAAATTTTACTCACAGAACATATTAAATGTAAAATACAGGCTGCAAAATAAATTAAGTGAATTTTTGCTTCATTATTTCTCACATCTGTGGCTTTTTTTTTTAACTTGCTGTGTGTTGAGCATTTGAAGTTGCAGGCTTCTCTAAGTATTAAATGGCAAATTAAAGAAAGAAAACATGCTGACAATATTAAAAACTGATACTATTTTTGAACATTGGGGTTATTTTCATGTATCTATGGTTTTGAAGAAGAAAAAATTTCATCAAAATTCATACTTCACAATCTTTGAATGCATTTTTCGCGAAATGTCAATTTTTGCCATTGCACAATCATTATGAAATTTTCTACACTTACTAAACTAACTTAGGGCTATAGAAGGAACTAAAATCTTTAAGATTCATAGGAAATTAAAAATTAATATAGTGTGAAATTTGAAAATTTTAAATTAAAAATAAAAAAGTACTTTCCTTCATAATTCTTCTTAGAACTCCTAGTTCATTGAAATTCCACATTCATATCCTTTAGAAGGAAGCACAAGCCATTGGTCTAAGTTAAAATTACTCCTGCAATCATGCGTGCAAAACACCCATGTTTTTGCGGAGGCAAAATTTAACGCTCAAGTTTTTTGCTTTAAAACTCATAGTGTGTATGAAAAATTTAAAAGCATTTTCCATGCAAGATAATGATACAAGCTAAACAAATGATGCATTTTAAACATTATCATTAAACTAATTCTAAATTAATTTGGAGAGTAATCACTGCATATGCCTTGCATGAAATCCTGTGTCCCCTTGAGGATATGAACCACACTAAACGATACAGTTAATTGTTCATTTTCTCGCTTTATAATAAAAAGAATAGAGAAAATAAAGTTATTCGAACACATTACATACCAAATCATTGCTCAGGACTTTTTCCTTTGGGAAAGAGAGTAAATCATTCCAAGATGGTCTCTGGGCTGTCAATGGTCATGTCTTTGTCTGCTCAGAAATTTTGGAATACATGTATTCTTTTTCTGTTGAGGAGAGAGGTTTTGGAACCTGGAACTATGGGGCACAGCAGTTTGCTTCAACTTCTTCCAGCCATCTTACCTTTTGAGCTCAAATAAGCTTTCTTTAAAATGTACCTGATATGAAAAAATGAATAAAAAAAATGACTATTTTAAATCAAGATAAAAAAAAAACATTAAAAAAAAAAAGTTCATATCGCTTAACATGTATGAATAAATATACAGTAGACTATATGGTAAATTCTATGACATATATACTTCTAATTGCTTCCTGAAATACAGCCAAACCTCCTTTTAAGAGACGTCTCTTTTAAATGCAAAAAATATCTCTGCGCCAGTTCTTTGGAATAAAAATTTCAGTAATTTATCTCTGAACAATGGACACTTACACAAGTTTTAATAGTTATTTTCAAATGATTATTTGGAGTAAAAGTGATAAGAAATTGACTGAAGCTGTTTCAGAATAAAGAATTTGAATTTCAATTGAACACTAACAACGTAAATACATTAACTACACATAAAACAGCATATATTTACCTGTAATCTAACAAGTGATATAAGCACCTTTGCTTCATCACCGCCACAAAAGAAACAGCATAAACCCTTCTCAAATTATGGCATTGTCTCGAAGTGAAGATTAAGAGTAGAATGAATGAGCTTTGAAACATTTTGTACATTTATAAAAATATGTGAAAAAGAACTTGAAAAATAAAGTTGTGGTGTAATCACTATCTAACATTGACGGGGGGGGGGGGGGGACCTTTTAATTTATTTTCCTGGACTAATGTTTGGGAGATTGACTGATAACAATGACCTGAAAATCATATCTCGTATTGAGGCTCCACTGTACTTAATTTGACTATATATATACACTGCTGGCCACCCAAATTGGTAGTGCATGTGTTATGTTTTATTATTGAGTTTGTGTTATGTCTATTATATACTTTATGTTTATAATTATTTCCTGTCGACTAAACAAACTTGTTACTTACGGACGTTTTTGGTGCCGATGTGTCACGAACTGTTTTAGGAAGAAAGGGAAACTAGTTTCCGAACTTGCCGCTTGGAACGCAGATGTCGATGGGGGCGCATGTGCATTACTCCTCATTTGCATGCTTAGTGATTTGAGAGCTATATATAATCACGTCCGTGCTTCAAATCGGCCTTCAGTCTCATAGCGCTAGAATCGCTAATCATCTAAACAACTCGGCTGGTCCGATGTTCCCGTCAGTTGCTGTCCAAGAATGCCGTTCAGGGATGTCTGCTGGTGTCCGTTCTCGATCTTAATGCCTTTGTAGATCTTGCCGACTGTGATCTGGCGTTGGCTGGCATGGTCAATAGCAGTGATCTGATAAGTTTCCTCGTATGACGCTGCAATCTGATGCTACCCTTTCGTCACGACGTCCACCATCGGACTCCACCGCTTGAACGCCGAATTCCACGTGTAGCACGCCGATGTCCGCGATCTAATGACGCCTCTTTGTCAACGCCCTGGGTTCGTTGAGATATCCGTTAACTGGACTCCATCACTTGATCGCTGAATATAATATCGCGCCTCATCTACTACACCCTGGGTTCGTCACGATATCCATCGTCATTTGACTTCTACTGCTTGATCGGTGAAGACAAAGTGTGGTTCTGTCGATGTCCGTGATCCGTTTCCGCCGCTTCGTCGACGCCTTGGGTTCGTCGCCGAAGTCTGTGTGATTCTACTGACATCTGTGGTCGAGCATCGTTTCATGAAGACCATAGCTGAGTGTCACTTCTGCCCTAGTCGTTTCACTATAAGTATACTTTGCGATTTTCCTACTAGTGAAGGGTTTGCCCTTGAATTGATGTCTTAACTAATGTTTTAATTTGTAATAATAGAAATAAATAGTTGTTCGAAACTGTTTTGCTCATTGGCAGATAAAGACATACATTAATTAAACGGCAGGGGTGACCTCCAAAAAATCATGCGTTATTAACGGAACCTGGAGCAACATTGGAACCTGGATGGCACTTGCCATCAACTTTTAAGAGTTATAGATCACAAAATTAAAAATGAATATACGTTGGCAGTAACATTGGATTACAGCAAGGCATTCGACTGCATTTGGAGGGAAGGACCTACACAAGATAACAAGGGGTTTTTCACAGGTAATAGTCAAATTCTTGGAATCGTATTTTAATGATAGAACTTTTATCTTCGTTTTTTTTCTTTGAAAGCTCTCTGAACTCAGGGATTTTCAAAGGTTCCACGCTTTACAGGATCAGGATTTTCTTATGAAATCTGTCACGTCAAATCATTTTTGTTTTTCTATCTCGACAGAATGGAAATGTTGATTTCCATCACTGTTTCATCGGAGCAACAAATGAAAGAACTTTTAAAAACTAATCATTCTTTGATCAGGTGGAGATTGCACTCCGACAAAGATATATAGAAAATGAGCTGGTCGCACCACAGCAATGAAAATGTAGCTTCAGTTATTCACATTCTATAGGTCAGTGAGGAGAGTTTCAGAACATAGCCATTCACTTGTTCCTGCTGTAACATGAGCCAGGGAGGGAGTCATTATTTCCCTTGGTATACAACCGAGCTCTTCTTGTTTTTCTATAAGCACCTACCCATTGCGGTAAATTATACAAAAAGCTATAATCCATTGCTGAGCCGATAGAATACTTTTTCATTTATTCCTTTTTCTAAATTAAAACTAATCTGATTCCATGACAAAAAAGCAGACAAAATAAATTTATTTATCAAATATTTTCAAATCGTTCCATAGCTCAAAAAATTGGAAAGCTTTATATAAAAAAATGTTCTAGGCAGTGTAAAATTAACCAAATGCAACACCTCGGAGATGTAACGCTGGCTTTTTAAAGTACCGGCAATGCGTACTAGAGGATTGCGAGAGTGATATCCAATACCGCCCCATACCATAATACCCGGTGCAGGACCAGTGTGGCGGTGCATAACGCAGCTGTTCAGCATCCTCTCTCCACGGTGTCTCCAGACTCGAATCCGACCATCGTGGTGTTGCAGACTGAAGCGTGACTCGTGAGTAAAGACAATTTCATTCCATTGTGCCGTCCACATCCTTCTTTCATCGCACCATTGGCGGCGGAGACGTCTGTGGTTCTGCGTCAAGGGTAGACGAAGCAATGGACGTCTTGCGGACAGACCACTCTGCTGTAAACGGCGTCGAATGGTACGCGCAGACACTGGATGATGCGGTACAGACTGAATGTGCTGTGCTATGGTTCGTGATGTGGCTGAGCGATCCCTCATCACGTGAAGTGGTGCACTGAGGTGGATGCGATCGAACACGTCGGTCCATCGTACCCTCCTGCATCCAACGATCACATATCCGCATTACAGTTGTTTGGTTTCATCCAACACGACTACCGATTTCCCTGAAAGATAATCCACAATCTCGGTAGGCCACTATCCTTCCTCTATCGAACTCGGATACTTGATCAAAAGATGATCACTGTTTTCTACGAGGCATAAATGATCGTTTTTTTTGAAAAAACCACAAGAAAAACACAATTGCCGTACTTCAAATCGTCGAAATCTCCAAGCCTTAAATAGCGCTTTGAAGTGGCGCCACAGGCGCGCGCGATGTGCGTCTGCGCTGAAATTCTAATCATTTGCATATCTCACCTCCGCTAATGCATTTTGTAAATTTCATATATTTGCATGCTTCCTTCAGGGTGTTGCATTTACGACGTGGCCAGCAGTGTATATATATATATATAGAGAGAGAGCCCCTTGAAATATTTTTGATAAATGGTCCCTTAAATTTGCTCAGTACTGTAACACTAATTAACGATTACCAACAAACACATAATTTTGTTGCTTATTGTAAAAAAAAAAATCGGACAGAAATGACAATAAACTGAAAGAGTTTTTTTACTATATATTACATTTATTTTTAATTCCACCGAATACTCTCAATGTACAAGCGATAAGTCGCCAAATCGGAAAAGCTCACTTGAGTGATCAAGCAAGATTGCGGGGCTGACGTCCAATTAATTCGATTTTGACTTGTTTTGTTAATTAAAAATCCCAAAATTAATAAACTATTTACGATTCAAACATGTCATTTGCTTTAAACGCATAATAAAATAACTTATGAATCTTTCTCTGAAACAGCGATAGGTCATTACTAAGTAGCGATAACTCGCCAAATTAGGAATCGAAATCGTGAGCAATCAGAAATGTTTCAGGATTAACTTACAATAAATTCAGGATTTAACTAGTTCTGTTCGTTAAAAATCCTCTACTTACGCGTTATTTCTCCAAAATCAAACGGAATGGTAAAACCAGAAAATTATTGTGCTTATTAAAATCACAGTAACTCTTATGCTACACACAACACAAAATTATGGTGCGCCAAATATCGTCTGCTATTTTCCACTGATTTTTTTACTTTCATTAATATCATTTAGTTCTAATATTTAACAACATTATCACAAATATGTATCATAAATATGATTGTAAAAAATTTAAATTCAAAAAATAATTAAATTTCACTTACTTCGCATAGGGAAGCTCCGTTTCCGTGAGGGACTTGGAGCTCTAACGCACAGTTCACAATTCTTGCATCGGTCTTTATAAAAATAGGTCTCTAGAAATCCTTTTTTTATTCAAATTTCAACATTCTGGTGCCGAAAATCATGGAATTTTTGCAGTAATTTCGAAAAAAATTGACAAAAATGATTCAAAAACACTAATAATATTAATAAAAAGTAAGACGTCCTAAGGATCCTACGGTAAGGTAACACTGAGCAGCGTGATACCGAGGGCCAAAATGGCGCATGCGCCAGCCTGTGTATTAAGGAGTTCTAGGCAGTGCCAACCATAGGTGCCAACACCTTCTAGTGTCCCCCAACATCTTTAGTCGGAAGATCACGTGACTCGGTGAAAACACACAAATCCTGTTATTTTCTTAGGGGTCATTAAAGTAACGTCAGCATCGATGGGGGAGGGGGTTTGGATGATGCTTATACGTCATCAACCACTCTTTATGAAGATATGAAATATTCTTAATGGCATCTTATTCTGTGCCCAAAAACGGGAAAAACCATTCGATAGTTAGTGGGCACCTGAACTAACATTTTCCCTATTGTTAGGTCCCCTACAGAGCCACTTTAATGATCTCTAAATAGTTCACGGATCCTTCAAGTGCTCTGGAACTGTGCCACGCATCACTTAAGTAAACTGGGAATGTTCCGCGGGTAACTTGAGTGATGTAGAACCGCACTGAGGGCCTGCTTAAGTGCTCTAAAACTGTGCCACATGTCACTCAAGGGATGTGCCACAGATCGTTTAAGTGTTCTGTAACTGTATCGCAGGTTACTTAGGTGATCTTTAAGGTCTACTTCAGTGATCTGAAAATGTGCAACGGGTCATTCTAGAGATTTGTAAATGTGCCGCTTAGTTCATTTTTACAAAAATATGAGGAGAGCAAGTCACATCAGATAACCTTCAGGGCTACATTTGGTCTGCGGGGTCAAGGTTTTACCATATATATGTCTTAAAGGGTGGGTCACAATGAATTTCTTAAAGAGAAATTCTGAGTTCTTACCCTTCAAATAGCATTAACAGAAATCGATTATAATAGCACACACACAAAGGTATTAAAAATTGTTAAAATTCTTTCGAAATTTTTTTTCCCGTCTGGGGGGGGTGGGGGGGTGGGGGGAGAGGCGCACGAGCTCCCTATGCCCCCCCTCTCCCGCGTACGCTTCTGAACCCACCAATATGCGTTAGGAGGTGATGATGGAATTTTGCTGACAAGAGGGGCAAGGGAGTCAAAAATTCAAAAATGACTAAAAATTTGCTTACGTAATACTTGAACAGCCCCTTATGGCATCCACAGGAATTTAAAACAATTAAATAAATGTAAGAAATAATTTCAGCAATGATGAGATAATTACAGGATGATGAAAAAAGTGATAATTCCAAAATTAATGAAAGAAAAATTATAGAAAATTAATGGGAGAAAAATTATAGAAAATTAATGGGAGAAAAATTATAGAAAATTAATGGGAGAAAAATTATAGAAAATTAATGGGAGAAAAATTATAGAAAATTAATGGGAGAAAAATTATAGAAAATTAATGGAAGAAAATTCCAAAATCAATGAAAGGTAATTTCAGCATTAATGAAGTGATAATTCCAAAATGATTGAAAGCGATAACTTCAGAATTAATGGAAGATCATTCGAGAATAAATGAAAGATAATTCCAGAGTTAAGGAAAGATACAATTCCAAAATTAATGAGAGATAATTCTAGCATAAACACAAGATAATTTCAGATTGATGAAAGTGATAATTTGAAAATTAATGAGATAATTTCAGCATTGATGAAAGTGATAATTCCAGAATTAACAAGATATAATTTCAGAGGAAATGAAAGAAATAATTTCAGAGGAAATGAAAGAAATAATTTCAGAGGAAATGAAAGAAATAATTTCAGCATTAATGAAAGAAATAATTTCAGCATTAATGAAAGAAATAATTTCAGCATTAATGAAAGAAATAATTTCAGCATTAATGAAAGAAACTAATCCAGAATCGATGAAAGCAATTATTCCAGAAGTAATGAAATAAATAATTAATAAAGGAAATAATTCCAGAAGTAATAAAATAAATAATTAATAAAGTAAATAATTCCAGAAGTAATGAAATAAATAATTATTAAAGGAAATAATTCCAGAGTTAAAGGAAGGAAAGAGTCAAAAATGGCTGAAAATCTGCTTACGTAATACTTGAATTAAATCAAGGACATACAGCTCCTCGAAAAGCCACAGAGGTCGTTTACTAAACGAATACCTGGCATGAGCGGTCTATCTTATTGCCAGAGACTTCAATTTCTGGGTTTACACTCACTGGAATGGCGTAGAATCGCTGCAGATCTGAAGATGTGCTACAAACTAGTCCACCAAATTGTTTATCTACCATCGAGAGAGCCTTTCTTTGAGATCATAGACAGGCGAGTTAACCTACGTAGGCATCGCTTCCAAATAAGAATACCAATGGCTAGAAGGGATTGCTTTTTCCACGGATATAGATGCCGTGTGGCAAGAATATGGAACAGTCTTCCATCAGAACTTGTACGTGCCTCCTACGCAAGATTTGCTTCCACTATTGGGGATTTCGACCTGGCTCCGTATGCGAAGTGCTTCCCGTACTGACTATTATTATTATTTTTTTTTCTTCCAGTATAAGTGCATTTCATGCCTTCTGGGGTTATTATTATTGTTATTGAATGGCTCCATATGGAAAAAAATCCTGTCATAAAGGTTTTACTTAAAGAAGGCAAATCTGGTGAAGATGCAAAAAATTAGACCAATAGCTCTTCTCTCCCATTTGTCAAAATTATTTGAAAAATCAATAACGACAAGACTCACAAATACAATTGACAAACTAAACCTTGGAAGAATTGAGCAATTTGGTTTCAAATCAAATCACGGCACTTGCCATCAACTTTTAAGAGTTATAGATCACAAAATTAAAAATGAATATACGTTGGCAGTAACATTGGATTACAGCAAGGCATTCGACTGCATTTGGAGGGAAGGACCTACACAAGATAACAAGGGGGTTTTCACCGGTAATAGTCAAATTCTTGGAATCGTATTTTAATGATAGAACTTTTATCTTCGTTTTTTTTCTTTGAAAGCTCTCTGAACTCAGGGATTTTCAAAGGTTCCACAGGGATTTTCAAAGGTTCCACGCTTTACAGGATCAGGATTTTCTTATGAAATCTGTCACGTCAAATCATTTTTGTTTTTCTATCTCGACAGAATGGAAATGTTGATTTCCATCACTGTTTCATCGGAGCAACAAATGAAAGAACTTTTAAAAACTAATCATTCTTTGATCAGGTGGAGATTGCACTCCGACAAAGATATATAGAAAATGAGCTGGTCGCACCACAGCAATGAAAATGTAGCTTCAGTTATTCACATTCTATAGGTCAGTGAGGAGAGTTTCAGAACATAGCCATTCACTTGTTCCTGCTGTAACATGAGCCAGGGAGGGAGTCATTATTTCCCTTGGTATACAACCGAGCTCTTCTTGGGTAGGTGCTTATAGAAAAACATTGCTGTAAATTATACAAAAAGCTATAATCCATTGCTGAGCCGATAGAATACTTTTTCATTTATTCCTTTTTCTAAATTAAAACTAATCTGATTCCATGACAAAAAAGCAGACAAAATAAATTTATTTATCAAATATTTTCAAATCGTTCCATAGCTCAAAAAATTGGAAAGCTTTATATAAAAAAATGTTCTAGGCAGTGTAAAATTAACCAAATGTTCATGATGTATCAAAATCTTTTTCTGTCATCTTGAATACAAAAAGGAATTGTACATT
The DNA here is from genome assembly GCF_987345545.1 of Pholcus phalangioides. Lineage (NCBI taxonomy): Eukaryota > Metazoa > Arthropoda > Arachnida > Araneae > Pholcidae > Pholcus > Pholcus phalangioides. Next base: position 4,009,624 of record NW_028301615.1, on the reverse strand, counting down.
GATTTATGTAATGATGATTAAGAAAACATACTCGGAAACTCAACTATCGACCTTTGGTATATCCTGGAAACAGTCTCAAAAGAGCTTCTTTGAGGGGTTTGTTCACACTTATGTTATCATCTGGATTCAACTCGTGGCGACACATTGGACAGTTGAACACTTTGGCCTTGAAAGACCTCTTGAGACATGACTGAAACACGAAAAATAAAGTATATAAGGTAACTGATCGCAAAATTATAATCAAAAGAGGAAAAGTAAAATGCAAGTAAAAAATATTGTCTAACCCTTTTCAGGACAAGAATTACTTTTACCAGGGGCGTAGCCAGAAATTTCGTTCGGGGGGGGGGGGGAACCACTTTCATTTTGGGAGGGGGGACCAGACCCCCCCCAAGTCCCCCCCCCCCTCGCTAAGCCCTTGACTTTTACTCTATTCATAACATTGAAATAACAGTGACCCGGAAATTTTGCCTCCAATATTTCGTCCCCAACTTTTTGCCCCTGGAATGTATTGTCCCAGTCACATTTCATCCCCAGAAATTTCGCAACCTTCACATGCCCTGAACGCATGAGTAACTGACTGCAGATGCGCCAACTTTTGAAATCCGGAGATTCTCCCGAGGATGGGGGGGGGGGGGGGGGGTTTGATTGATAATCTTGGGTATATGAACTCTTAAAAGCTTTAGCTTTATATAGCTTAAAGTTTTATATTTTCTTTCTGAAGATGTTTAAACGGAAGAAACAATTTAAAAAAAATCAAATTACAAAGCTGCCGACGAAAAAACGTATTTACCGCACGGCTCTTAATAGAATACAATAACGATTATACAGGAATTTCTGCAACTAAGGCCATACCCCTGATAAATGATTGCCGATAAACGCTACGAAAATGAAGTCTCGTCTTTGACAGTTGCTTAAATGCGGTCACAGATGTGGAAATGACTACGGCTGTCCTCTATGGGTGTTTTCCCTAACGACGACGGTAATGATTGACTCCACGACAATGTGAAAGCTCGCGTAAAATCTAATTTTCTGCCAAAATCCGGAGATATTCTAACAAATCCGGAGTCTCCCGCCTAAATCGGGAGAGTTGGCAGGTCTGTGACTGTATTGTGTGAGTGACCATATCAGTGGGTGAGTAACCAAGTGTCTGTGAAATAGACTTTGGGAGTGAGTTAGTGACTGTACAAACGACTGACCCTAATTGGGAGTGAGTGATTGTATCTGTGAATGTGCAATTCACTGTATGAGTTTGTGACTGACCATATAAGTAACCGAGTAATTGACCGTACGAGTGATTGTGTGAGTGGCAGTATGAACATCCAAGGGAGTTACCAAGTGATTGACCACATGAGTGACCAAGTGATTGACAACATGACAGTGATTCACTGTATGAGTGACCATATGAGTATCCAAGTGAGTGACCATATGAGTATCCAAGTGAGTGACCATATGAATAATTGCATAAGTGACCAGGTGAATGATGGTATGAGTGACCAAGTGACTAACCATATTGATGATTGTTTGAGTGATCACACGTGAGTGATGGTATGAGTGTCCAAGTGAGTGGCTGACTGCATGGGGGGTCCAACGGTCACTAGTGAGTGACTGACTGCATAGATGACTGAGTGAATGCTTATTTGAGTTTCCAAGTGAATGACAGTGATTCACTGTATGAGTGATCGTAATAATGACCAAGTGAGTGAGTTTTTTTATAGATGATTCCCCCATTTCACCCCCCCCCATAGGTGGTTATGCAGTACTTTTAATGGGTCGTAAGAATTTGGAATTTGCTGGGAAGCATAAAATAATTTTTTCTAAATTTACGTTTCAGCGATTGCTAATGTTGAAAAACATTAAAATCCCCAAAACTACATCCCCCTTTTAACACTTTCTACATACGGCAATGCATTTGCGACAGCAATACATTATATGCTTTGTGCACATTTTTGTCACATACTCACCTAGCATTTACATAGAGGCGGAATGACGGTTGTGAAACAAGATATTCTGTCCAACTCACGTAGTCGCTCACTTCGTCACTCACTTTGTTACTCATTTCATACAGTCACTCATACGATCACGGCAGGTGAAATGCCAGTGGATAAATGTCCAACTTAGTTGATCATTCACATGTTCACTATACGGTCAGGGCAGGTGAAATGTCGAAAAGTATATGTCCAAATTTTATTCAGACGTATTTACAGTTTTATTGAGTATAGCTAATGTTATATTGAGTATTGTTGTGATGAGGTTTCACTGTACACCATAGAGCTATAAAATCATAAAACTTTATGATCTTTCAAAAAAAAAACCAATAGCATGAGAACTGTGAATTTTCTATTAATGGCATTGTTTCATTATTTTTTAGCCCTTCATATCACTAGTATAATTATTTTCACTAATCTTAAAAATGGCTCATCTCTATTTTCAATTTACATATGTATTTATCTATTCCTAAACTATTTTTTATAACTTTAAGGAAAAATAAATAAATAACGTTATTCCAAAGGTAATTTTGGCATATCTTCCTGCAACTGCAAAACTGTGTCATTTGCTGGTCAAAAATTGGCTGTGGAAAAGAAAAAAGTGAGTTAGGAATTTTGTTTCATCTCAACCCATGACTCGCGAAAGTTCTATAAATGGATGACAGTTTTGTTCAATTGACATGCATCCCATTTTGTTCTGGTGTCCCTAGGCTGGGTAAATCTCGACTCTGGCCATGTGACAATGAAAAAGAACATACTGGGTTATAGAGCATTTTAATGCCATTCTGTCATTTAATCTTGATGTCACTTGAAAATGATTTTATAATGTTATAAAAATTTTCATACTATTTTGTGTAGTATCTAATGTAATATTATAATGGCATCTTGTATTTCTAATTGAACTGCATTTGATAAAATTCATTCTTTTTTCTTTCTAGCAAAGAGAATTTATAAATACACCTATAATACCTTGCATATGTTATGATTACAATCAGTAGTAATCGGATCTAAAACCATATCCTGACAGCAAATACAACAAAATTGACTTTCTATTTCTTTGAGAAATTCCTGGAAGAAAAAACAAAGATCCTAAATAAAATATATCACATTATTTAAATTTCATAAGTTAACAATCTTATTATGCAGGATGGTCCAAAATTCCACCGACCAACTTCTAGGAATCTAGTATACATCAAGACTTTTGCAATGGAGCTTTGGGTCGAAATAAATTTATTCAATTGGAAAACTAAGTAAATACAGAAAGAGCCACAGGTCGCAGATATCAGAGAAAATAAAACATACTAATATAACAAGTTATGCAATTAATCACAGTAGCTGCTCAAAGTGGTGTCCAAGGGCAGTGGTATTGTGTACTGCAGTATAACTGACACTGGTGAATGAAGGAATGGTACACCCGCTTACAGAGGCCTAGTGTTGAGTTAATCTTGCCAGCAGGACAAGAATCCAGCAAGTTCTTCCCCTGAGGCCACCAGTGTGTTGTAGACCAATGATTTCAGGTGGCCCCAGAATGTAGTCCAGTGGATTCAGATTTGGGGGAAGAGTGCTGGCCCCCTATGTCCAATCCACTGCCCCAGATATGTTGCTACTTGCTTGGCGGTTCTCCCATTAGCAACATCATTTCAACTAAATAATCGTGTTTTAACCCAAGGTTACATTACAGATGTTATATCTTGATGTGTACAATCACCCCTCCCCAACCAGAAGTTTGTCTGTGACGTTCTGAACATTATATATATAGTGTTTGGGAAGTAAGTGTACTATTTTTTTTTTTGTCAGATTAGCAGATTTACTGTCTGGGTAGATACACATTTCCCCCACCAAAATAGATTTATTTAAAAAAAAATTATATCCCAAGGTTAATTTATTTTAAAAATATCAACATGTAATTTTTTTTAAAATACACTCATGTCCATAAATTGAGGATAATGCCAGCTCCGGCAAATAAAGGTTCAGAAACAAAACAAACGTTACTTATTCATAAAGCCCATTTATTAAACAAAAGATAAAGAACAAAAACGATGGTGTATGTATGATACCATTCATAAAAACTACGATTTTTGCTCCCTGGAGCAATTGTAAAAAATATCTCCTTTACAAAAGCTTACTATTACATGGTTGGTATGATGGTTAATACATTGTATGTCTCCCATGCAATGAAATACAGCCTGTACAACGCCTAGGTATGCTGAGTATCAAATTATCGATCTGATCTAGGGGAAGATCACTCCACTCAGCAAGCAATGCTCTTCGAAGTTCTGGTACACATGTAGGAGGTGGTTGGCGGACTGCAACTCGTCGGCCAAGCATGTCCCACACATGCTCTATCGGATTCAAGTCAGGTGAGAATGCTGGCCATTCCATATGGGTTATATCCTCAGATTCAAGGCATTCGTTTACGATGTTTGCTTGGTGAGGACGGGTGTTGTCATCCATAACAAATTCTGCGCCCATGGCACCCCTAAACAAACGTACATGTTGTTCCAGAATGATGTCCCGATAAATTTGGGCTTCTATCTGCAGCCACGGGTACTACAGCTTCAAGGCAAACCGTGTACAGACATTTGTGAAATTCGTCTATATGCTCGCAGGCCTGTCAGATGTGTTCCGCTCACGGCAACTCACTGTTGGCAGCGATTAGCCTGGAGTAGAGAACATGCAATGTGGACATCGTCACAGTGGGCTTGTGTGATGTTTTCCGACGAGTCCAGGTTTAGCTTGCAGTCTGATTCACGTCTGACTTTCATATGGAGAACGCCAGGTACCCATTACCACCAAGACAACATCATTGAACGACACCGTTACGGTGGTGCAGCATTGATCGTTTGGGGTGGAATTATACTGGGTTCCAGAACAGATATGCATGTTCAAACTGGAGGCTGTGCTCCGTCTACTTCTTTTGGCAGTTACTGCCACATACCGGTATTCATTCGGCGTAGTAACTCGAGGGGCGACCTGTACTGTAACGTCTACTGACATTTCCGTTATCTTGGAATCGTTGCCAAAGACTAGAGATGACACTTTGGGCAATTCCAAGTTCCTCGGATACTTCCATCTGAGTATGCCCACATTCCAGGCGGCCGATAATTCTACCACATAAAAAATCATCCACATGCATCCTCTGTGCCATAACTATACACTTATGGCACTGAGCGCCTTACAGAACTCTTGTGAACAATTTTACTTCTTTGCCACCATTCATTATATACCCTTCTCTTACACTCTCATCATTGTGACGTACTATCGGCATCATCTGGTGGCTTCCTGAAATTTGCAAATCATTCTTCCAGATGTGTGTGATAATTCTACAGGTGAAATTTTTACTTTAGATTTCGATTTCCGTGTGATCCTTAATTTATGGTATGAGTGTATATCTCGTAGAATAAATGTCATAAGTGATGATAAAATCAATGATGCACAGCCTATGATATTGCCTTCAGGAGAAGGCATATAGGCAATTGCCATCATGATGCAGCAAAATTCAGACATTAGAGAACACAGCTTACAGCTCAGACCTAGCTCCACCACTCATTCTATGATGAAAATTAAGATAATTCCATAATGATAATTTAAGCCAGGGGTGGCCAACTTCACTCTGTTTGAGGACCAAAATAATAGTCAGTCACAGGTGAAACCAGGGACAAAACTCTGGTATATAAGCCGCACCCAGTATGATTACTTGCTATGACATCAGGGACCCACAAACATTTTGTTGGTATTTATCAATTAATAACTCTTTATTTAACAACTAAACTTTTCATTTTTTTGGAAACAAGTATTTATATGTTATCTCTCAGACAGTGAAATCGGCGCCGAAAAAACTGCTTGTTGATGACTGGGTTACTTCTGGTCAAGTCTTCACTGGATAGAATTTTTCCCAAGTTTTTGTCAAAAAATCGGGAGATTCACTCCACAAGTCTGAAAAACTGGACTTGGAAAAAAAACTTTGGGTTGACATACCCGATTTTTTCCAAGTTTCTCTCAGCAACTCATTGAATTCAGTGAAAAGACAGTAAATCCTTTATGTGCGGTCTCAGAAAAATTTCCACTGATGGCTGAATTTTGGACTTTGCTTTCTTTATGGTTGCAAAACTTTTCCTAAGCACTTTGCGATAGAAACATGGTTATTTTTTCTAAGATTTTTCAAGTGTGTTGAACTTTATCATCCTGCTCATCTTCTCCTGCCTTGACATGTAGGGACCAAGTTTTGTGCATGCACCCAGAGGTATGTATACTTCACCAGTGCACGATTTCCTGGTTGAGGTTTTTTAGCCCTCGAGTTGATGGCAATTGCTCATAGCAATTTGGCTGAGCCAAATATTTTTTGCATGACCCATGTATTTTCTTTAGTTTTATTGATTACAATTTCTTACTGACTGACGTAGAAGCATTTTCTTAAGGCATACAGTGTCCATTAACTTTAGTAAGCTTTCCTACAATTTCTTAATTGCCAAGAAAACTTATTCATCTTTCTTTTCTTTCGGCAAATTACGAATGTTAATGCTCCAACCAGAGTGGAGAATGTTACTTCATAAAATATTTTTTTGTTTGATAAACTTTAAACAATTTTTTCAGAATTTCGTGCAATGCTTTTCTATAGTCCGTTTCAGGTTAACTTTGCAGCGAAGAGGAAGCTACGAGGGAACCTCATCACTCGTTGCTATGGCAACAAAAGCCTCTTAACCAATGTATCGATGCGCGGCCTGGGTAAGGTATGGACGATTTCTAGGATACCGCGAAAATGTCGTTGTGGTTGCTATAGATTTTTGGATAATGGTAACCAATATTTTTTTCTAATTTAAAAATTTCAAACGAAGAAACATCGGTTCAAAATGATATTTTCCCTTTTTTTTCACAAAATCATTAAAAAAATTGAAATATTCTATATAAATGATCATCATAAAACTCCGATTTATGGGAACTTTATTTTGCGGCGGAGGAGTACACTCTCTACCTTTCTCTCCACTGCAAAGTTAACCTGAAACGAACTATAGTTTGCTTTTTTTCTCTGCTAGATAAATACTTGACTGAATATTTTTACCAATATACAGCACAATAGTTCTGAATTTTTACGGAAAAGCTTACAAAAAGAAAAATTTCTGAGGGAAGTTTTACTTGTCAAGGGATTTAACTAGATAAAAAATTACTTTAGCAAAAAAGTGAAAATGGGGGGGGGGGGGGAAAGCTTTAGCAAAATGTTGCAATGCTAATAATGATTGATGGTTAGATGTCTACTCATTTCGTACCTCCTGCACGCATTTTTGCCAAAGTGGCTACTACTTCTTTCGAAAAATGCGACCGTAGCTTAAACCCTGCTGACCACCGATGATTGCACAAGAAAATCTGCTACTGATACTCCCATAACTCTCACAGTAGGTTTGCAAAATCAATCATGTGACCTGTGTGTTTAAAGAGGGTTTTGTGTTTTTGAAAATACAAATTGTTTGTCAAATCAGAAATAATTTTTTCTTCTACATTAGCAGGGGTGGGAAGTGACAAAGTCTATTTCAGAGCAGTTTTGGAGCAGCAAAATATAGGATTCGGAGCAGTGTTAGAGCAGATATTTATAAAATTGGAGCAGCGAAATTAACTTACAAGAATATTTTCATTAACCCCCACCCCTTTTTAAAATAAAACAACTGCACTGTCTTTAGTTATCAAACATCTTTTCATTAGCTTGTTTTTTGCTTCTGGTGTTTCAGGCTTTTGACACCTTGTTTGAAAGAGCGGCTGTCATGAAATTTCACACCAGTCTATTTAAAATGATTTTTGCTTACTGAGGGCACTATTTGGAGTCTCGAACAATAGCACTGCACACAAATGCGCTTAAAGTTTTCAGTTTTTTTATACTCGGAAAAGAAATTGTAGCAAAATGGAAGAATTTCACGATGTTTGGCGATTCAACACTCGTTATTTGGAGACATTGGCGATTTAACTCTGGTTATTTGGTTTTTTATTAGTTTCTAAATTAGCATTTGTAATTTGGCGGACATGCTCTTTTACTCCCGGAATGAAATTTTTTTTCATGAAACATCAGGATTTGATGCAATGACGATCGCCTACAGTAATTTCTGCTGCTTCCGGTTGCTACTTTATTTTTTTGAAAACGTAAACCGACTCACATTTGTGCTTTAAAGCTGAAAGACCATTGCAAACCATCTTCTGTTTCACGATCACAGATATTATCCGGGTTTCGCAATGGAAAGCCAGATAGTTTGAATACAGCGATAGTTTCAAGTACAGTGGAATAAAACACGCTCTTCTCGGAAAGAATTGTTTCCCGGCAAAGGAGGAACAAAAAATTTTTGGCGTCCTTTCCGAAATTGCCGCCTGGCAATCGAGTGGTTAAGGAGCTAGCTACTCACTGTGCAGGTCTGTGTTTGAATCCTTTCGGGCATGGATGTTTACTAACACTAACAAATTCCCTGGACAAATCCTGATCTTTTGGGAATATGTGCAAATCATGTTAGTAAAAAAAAATTCCGGGCAAAAATAGCAAAATTTGCTATTTTGGCTGTTTGGCGCAGGAAAATACAAAAATACACTATTGGAGCAGGATGACGCAAGATGTTAATTTTGGCACAGGGCGGCGCAATTAGCACAGAGTTCTCACCCCTGCATTAGCCACAATTATGGCAATTAAAACTAATGCAGGGTTCCCGGCAAAATCTGTTCGATCATTTCCCTGACTCTCCCTAACCATAACTCAAAATTTTCCCTGACCAAAAATTCATACTCAGAAAGTAGAATCATAGCATAATATTTGAAAAAAAATAAAACAATTTGTTTTTTTTTAAATTCAATCTTTTTTTTTTTCATACCACTATTTCAATATCCAATAAGATTAACTCAAGCTAAAGCAAAATGACAGAAATCACTTGGTAACAAAAACAATTGTTGGCCAAAACAGTGTACTATCAACCACAGATAATTCTATCCTGTCTCTCCTCACATTACATTACCTTCTTTTTTTCGAGGAGTCTTCCTAAGTCTAGCGTGTAAACTCTTCCTTGATACACAGCAAATTATGAAGACATGCAAGTTTTTTTAAGAATGACGCTCCTTTGCGAACACTTCCAAAATCACTGTAAAATGTGTAAATTACAAGGTCAGATGTAAATAAGTCCAGGTGAACTGGATGGTTTTACTGTGCTGTGCATTATTTTTTTTAAGAGATTTGTGTACATTATACTGTTTGATGGCAATGTCATAGTTTTCAGTAAATGGAGCACTTTTATTTCTAGCTCTTTGAAGAGCTTCGTAAACATTGTTTACGCCATTGCATGTCCTAAAAATAAAGAAAATCGCATGCTATTGGGTAGCATCAGTCAAAACTTAGAATCAGTAGTGTTTAACCGGGGGTGCGAAAGAGTATTTTGAGGGCGTGAAATAAAAAAAAACATGTTGACTAATTTTCAAGGAAAATTAAATCAGGGGTAGCTTCCCAATCCAGATCAATTTGAAGAAATTGTTTTGCGGAAGCCGCAGCCTCCAATTTATCAGATTCCAATCTTGCAATAAGTTTTCACATGAGATCTTGAAAAGAGCTTCAAACTAAAAAGAAGCAAAATGTTTGGAGCTTTGAAATTTTTTAGAAATGACTTGCACTCGGGGAGGGGGGGGGGGGAGAGGACAGTCTTAAAAACTCACATTTAATGGGGGATCTTTTATTGCCAGGTCAACAGAGGTAGCAGGCTTACCTGAAAGAGACTTGTTGTTCTATATAAACTTCACATTGTCAAAAATGTCTATAGATCTTTCCAAACATTGCACATTTTCAACCCATCTACTAAAAAAATTTAGAGAAAACAATTCTCTTTCAATTTTACTCATTTTTATGACTGTAATGTCTGTGAAGTGAGTGTTGCAAGGAGAATTCTATAAACAAAACATATATATATATATATATATATACCACTGACAAGTTGTTTCATCCCATCAAGCTGCCTTCCATACAACCCAAAAGTAGAACCCCCTCCCCCATGTTGACATAATATTTGAATAGCCCCCTATACAGAGGCAGCAAAAAAAAGCAAGAGGATAAACCATTTTCTGAGAAGAGATAGAAAAGAAATTAGAGCTGATATTGGCTTTCTTTTGAACAATGGAAAGGAGGGTCTCCTCCTCATTTACTGAAAAAGCAGGTTCAGTGACTTTGACAACATTGGTTTCCAGTATATGTGAAATCCCACCCTTCATATAAGAGATTTTGCTCATGCATACCAAACTGTCTCAGTAGGGGATCCAATGCAGATAAAGATTGTTGATAAGGCTTTCTTATTCTTTACCAGAGGATCTAAAAGAGATAATCTTCTATGGGGAAAAAAAAGGCAGATATGCCAACTTTTGGAATCCATAAATCTGGAGATTCTCCAGAGGGGGAAATACCCAAATACCCCCCCCCCACCCCCCGGCACTCATAGACTGGATCAAAAAAAAAAAAAAAAAACTAACTTTTTTTAAAATCAATTAAAAAAAGTTCCATTCCCCCCCCCCCCCAAAGCAGGTTCAGCGCATTGCCCCTCAGCAGAATATAATTCCATGCCAGTCTTTCCATGCAGAATAGACAAATCACATCTACATACTGTTCATAAAACATAAGTGTTTCTTTTCGTAGATGCTATCAGTGATCTTGGGTATACGAGTATGAACTCTTAAAAGCTTTATAATTATCTTTGTACAGCTTAAAGTTTGATATTTTATTTCTGAAGGCATTTAATCAGAGGAAACAATTAAAAAACTTCAAAATACAAAGCTGCTGACGAAAAAACTTGTGTCTACTGCACGGCTGTTAATGGAATACAATAACGATTACACAGGAATTTTGGCAACCAAGGGCTTATCCCAGTTAAATGATTGCCAATAAACGCTATGTTAACAAAGTCACATCTTTGCCAGTTGCTTAAATGCGGTCACCAAGACTTTTTCCCGGTTGCTCGATAGAAATGACCACGGCTGTCCTCTATGGGCATTTTTCCTAATGACGACAGCAATCATTGACATCACGAAGTGAAAGCTTGCATAAAATCTAATTTCCTGCCAAAATCCGGAGAAATTTTAACAAATCCGGAGAGCAGGAGGAAGGATGAAAAATCCAGCCTAAATCCAGAGACTTGGCAGGTCTACACTGGAATGAGAATTTATCCCCTTTTAATTTTTTCCTTTTGAGATTTTCTCTTACTTTTCCCAAATATTTACCATTTTTCCTGACTTTCCCTAACCATTTTCTCATTCCCTGATTCTCCCTGACTTTCCAGGTCACTGGGAACCCTGTAATATAAAAAATATAGTTCTTTTATCTTGTCACAGAGTCATCTTGTGGGCCAGCTGTTGGCCACCCGCAGCTAAGTAAGAAATTTCATAGGTGTGAATAGATAAGTAAAATTAGTTATGCGTTTGTTATTATCAGACATGCTGTTTCATAAAAATGAGCCAGACTTTCAATTGTAATACGGAATATATACTTGTGCTGACCAAAAAATATAAAATATCAAAATTAATGTGTATAGTCACTGCTTGATTTTTTACAAACCTCCACTTCATGAACTGACTCTGTTTTCACCAACTAATGATTAAAGTCTGCTAGAGTTCATAAATATCAGGGGTCTGTCCAGACTTTTTGCACAGGGTCCTGTTTTTGTGAAAATGTACCTTATTTTTGTGAAAACGTTCAAAATAGCAGTGAAAGTAATACTAATTAAACAGCAACCTCATTTTCCTATTTTATTTCATTTTTATTATCATTTTCCTAGTTTTTGATGCACTCACAGCTTGTTTGTGTTTCTGGCTATATATATGCTTGTTGACACATCGTGTTGGGTGATCACCAAATTGCACCCCGGTCCCTCATCAAAAAATGTAGAACATATTTTGCAAAGAAAGCCAGATGCAGAAATGCTGTAACATAGCCAACTGTGAAGCTTCTCAAAACGTGCGATGTTCAACAAATTCGGTACTTTTGGACCCATTTTTCTAGCTTCTGTAGATGAAATTTTCTTAAAATCCGGCTCTACCGACGAATTCGTAGCATCTTTCAGCGCTTCCGATAAATCAGCAATGTCTTCCACCGCTTTCGAGGAATCTGTAATGTCTTTCGAAGAAACGGAATTGTCTTCCGCCACTTCGATAAATCGGTCATCTCTTCCGCCGCTTCCGACGAATCGGCAATGTCTTTCGAAGAATCCGAAATGTCTTTCAGCGCTTCTGATAAATCGGTAATGTCTTTAGGCGCCTCCGATAAATCGGTAATGTATCGCGCCGTTTCCAAGGTTTCGACAGCGTGGTTCGAAACCGATGAAGGAAGCAATGTTTCAGTAATTTTTTCCGGGTTAGCACAATTGGAATTATCTGTATCTGACATCTTTTTGGTGACGTTTTCAGATCCTCGTTTAAAAAACGATGTTATGGAGCTGCATCCCCGAACGTCAGTTGGCCGTATTTTTTTAATGTAGTAATCACTATTCCTTGAATTTCCACCTGTTGGTGGTCGACCACGCTTCATATTAAATTTTCAAAAATGAAAGCGCAATACAGGAAAAAAAAACGTGCTCAAAAAATCCAATTCTACAATAAGCATCAACTACGCCGATTTTACGGCTAACAAGAGGTTGTGATTCAAAGACCATTTGAGGAGAAGTGCGGGGCTAAAGCGTTTGTATAATGGCATAGGTTGTGCGATAAAATATCGGACGCGGTCAATCCGTGGTCAACCAGCGGGATGTCCTAACCAGAAGACTAGGAACAAGGAAAGCCCTCTCAAGGTCACGCTCTTTCTCCGATCGCCTTTTCAAGGTCATGTTTTGCGGTATCCAACCAACAACTTCTATAGATAAGATTACTCATCTATGGGGGAGGGGGTGGTGGTGTTGGGCTAACAATGCATGATTAAAAAAAAAGATCAATGGCTTTCTATTACGACTAGGGTCATAACTGATAAGAATTTTGTCGCACAGCAGTCGCAAAAGTCCGTTTTTTACGACGTAATTTTCATGAAGGGTTCGTTTTCTGGAATTTTGCGATGGATCCGTTTATTATCCTCCAAATTTTGTGAAACATACTTTTTTTAGCCCCGGAATTTTGTGAAGGGTCCGTTTTTTAGCCCCGGAATTTTGTGAAGGGTCCGTTTTCCGGACCCAAATTCCGGCTGGACAGACCCCTGAATATGAGCATTGACTGTGTTCACAAATTAGAAAGGGCTACAAGAAACTTACAGAAATTCCATCAGATGCAGATTTTTTGCATTGTTCCCATAGTTTACTATTCTTCTCATCTTGGACAATCAGCTCTTCCACATCCTTCGGTATGGTGTAAACAGACTTTCGCTTCTTTTTAGGACCATCGCTTGCTTTCTCTGATTCTGTAACAAAATTATTTTCACAAGATTTAAAATATAATTTACTTCAAAGAGCAACTCACAAAAAAGACAGCATTATTAAAGACACTGAGGGATGAAAGTTCTTTTACTATATGCTACATCACTTTAACGGGACCACACATACAAGAAAAAACGTACAGAGCGAAAAAGCACGTCAGGGGCGAGAAGAAAAACTTTTCATGGCATAAAAGCCAAATTAGCCAAATACTGTGCATGAAGAACAAATTCAATTTAAAATTATGTAGAATTTGGAACTAATTAGGGTTATTGATCATCAATTGTTAATCATGATTAAAAATTTCAATCACGTTAATTGATTAGATCAGGCCTCCACAACCTATGACCCATGGGTCACAGATTGACATATTTCATAATTACAAGTGACCCACTTGAGTTTTAAAAATAAAGTGTAATTACACTCGGGTATATAAAGTATATACCTGAAATGTCTTCTTAATACACACATTTTGGTTGATTTTAACTTGCAGCCAAAAAAGGTTTGTAGTGATTAACGATGATAAAATCTATTCAATTTATTTATTAAACTAAAACAAATCACAAAAATCACTACATACGCATGGAACGGACATACACATACGCGACAACATGTGACACCTCAACCAAAACACCGAGTGTCATCTCCAGACGGCTTTGACTTCTCTTCCAACCACAAGGAAAAATATGTATAATATCCGGACGGCTTTGACCGATTCCCCACAGGTAGTCCCCCACCAGCGATAGCGAGAGAACTACCTGCAAGGCAACCTGAATCTGACCCGTCTACCTGAGCGGGTGGTCATGAAAGGTTGGTCCTCGTCACTGGAAGTCTGTTGATCTTTTGAAGTTATTGTTGCTTGCTGATGCTTTGAACTTGTGGTTGCTTGCTGTGAAGTTGTTGTTGCTTGCCGTGAAGTTGTTGCTTGCTGTGAAGTTGTTGTTGCTTGCCGTGAAGTTGTTGCTTGCTGTGAAGTTGTTGCTGCTTGCCGTGAAGTTGTTGCTTGCTGTGAAGTTGTTGTTGCTTGCCGTGAAGTTGTTGCTTGCTGTGAAGTTGTTGTTGCTTGCTGATCGTTAGAAGTTGTCCGCTGATGCTTTGAAGTTGTTGCTTCTTGTTGATCGTTGGAAGGCTTGTGGGCATTGAAGGGCAGGTCATCACCACAGATGTAAGCCGGTTTGACTCTGTCTATGCTTACAGATACTGGTCGACCTTTTATTAGTATTTGGAACACCTTTTCTGATCTTGACAGTACTTGGTAAGGTCCCTCGTACGGAGGTTCTAGGCCTTTCTTCACTCTGTCCGTGCGGAGGAAAACATATGAGCAAGACAGCAGGTCCTTGCTGACAAAAACAGAATGTTTTCCGTGGCGAACAGTCTGTCTTGGGCTTAAATTTTCCATGGTGGTCTTCAACTGATCAACGAAGCTTGATGGATCTGGGTGATGACGACTAGGTACGAAAAACTCTCCTGGCAGCCGTATAGGTGCACCATACACCATTTCCGCAGTTGTAGCTTGCAAGTCCTCCTTCCAGGCGGCTCGAAAACCCAACAGAATCGTAGGAAGTACTGTTACCCAGCGGTTAGTTGGGTGAGCCTTGACAGCAGACTTAAGGTCTCGATGGAAGCGTTCTACTTGACCATTTGCTTGTGGATGGTATGATGTGGTCCTCTGGCGATTGGTTCCCAAGAACTTGGTTAGAGCCTTGAACAAAAAGGACTCAAACTGGACACCTTGATCTGAGGTGATTCTGTTAGGTGAACCGAACCGAGCAACCCATCCAGAATAGAAAACCTTGGCCACGGTGTCAGCAGAGCTATCCGGCATAGGGAAGGCTTCAGGCCATTTAGAGAAGCGATCCACACAGGTGAGGCAATATGTGTAGCCTTCTGATGGAGGCAAAGGGCCTACAATATCAATGTGGACATGTTCAAACCTGGCATCAGGTGGTGAAAATTCCCCATGTGGGCTCTTCGTATGCCGACTCACTTTAGACTTCTGACAGTTAATGCATGTACGTGACCAAGTGGTCACGTCAGCCTTCAGTGCGGGCCACACGAAACGCTCTTGAACTAGTTTCACAGAGGCCTTCACTCCAGGATGTGACAGTCCATGCAAGGCAGTGAAGATGTCCCTACGCATCGAGGATGGAACCAGTGGTCGAATGCGTCCTGTAGAGACGTCACAGTACAGCTGAAGCTTTGATTCATCAACAGGAAGAGAGTGGATTTTCAAGGAAGTAGATAAAGGATTGGTGAGTAGTTGCTGAATACCCTCATCTTTGAGTTGTTCCTCTGCCATTCGTTTGAAGTCGGTGGGAGATGGTGTGTCTATGGAAGATATAGATATCCGAGACAATGCATCTGCCACAACATTTTCTGCACCCTTGATGTGTCGGATGTCTGTGGTAAACTGGCCAATGAAATCCAAGTGTCGAAGCTGACGAGGTGAGCATTTGTCAGTAGTCTGTCTGAAGGCATATGTGAGAGGCTTCTGATCCGTGTACAGGACGAATGAATGGCCTTCAACCATGTACCTGAAATATTTGATAGCAGAGTAAGCTGCCAACAACTCTCGATCATAGGCACTGTAATTCTTTTGTGCAGGAGATAACTTCTTGGAGTAGAACCCAAGTGGCTGCCAAGATCCTGACACACGTTGTTGCAAAGTTGCGCCCATGGCAATATCGGAAGCATCTACCACAATAGCCAAAGATGCTGCTGCCACTGGAAATGCCAAAGCTGTTGCATCTGCCAGATCCCGCTTAGACTTCAGGAATGCTTCATCGGCTTTTTTGGTCCAAACGATCTTCCTCTTATCGTTTCGCTTGGAACCCGCTAGAAATTTATACAGGAGCGCCTGCGTCTCTGCTGCTTTTGGAACGAAGCGACGATAAAAATTGAGGAGGGCCAAAAATCGTCGGAGCTCTTTGACTGTGTCTGGCTTTGGGTATTGAGCGATGACCGACACTTTCTCAGGAAGAGGTGCAACGCCAGTTGCAGAGATCATATGACCCAAAAATCGAACTGATGGTTGCCCGAGAACACATTTAGCAGCGTTGAGGCGAACTCCGAATTCTGAAAAACGTTTGAATACTTGGCGCAAATGTTCCTTGTGCTCTTCAGCGTTTGTAGATGCCACGAGAACATCGTCGAAATACGGTACACAAAAGGTGAAACCCTGCAACACCATATGTATGAACCTCTGGAATGTTGCAGCTGCATTCGATAGTCCGAAAGGCATGAAGAGAAATTCGAACAGCCCGAATGGTGTTGTTACGGCTGTTTTCGGAATATCCTCTTGTCTCACAGGGATTTGATGAAAAGCTTTTGCGAGATCTAGGGTGGAGAATATTTGTTTCCCCTCTAGCACCTGGAGACAGTCCTGGATGTGCGGAACGGGATATCTGTCAGGGATAGTTGCAGCATTCAGTCTCCTGTAGTCGCCGCATGGTCTCCAATCGCCGTTGCACTTGGGTAGCATGTGCAGTGGGCTTGCTCAGCAACTTTGAGATGGTCGGCAAACTCCTTGGGCAACTAGATGATCGAATTCCCACTTGGCTGCACGCAGCTTGTCCGGTGGTAGCCTACGAGGTTTTGATGCAACTGGCAGGCCTTTGGTCTCAATGCAGTGTTGGACGTCATGTTTAACAGCATTAAACGTTGCTACAGTCTCTGTCAGTTCAGGGAACTCGGTGAGAATTCGATGAAATTCACTATTGTCCCGGATGCATTTCGCTGCTGGGGATGGTACGTCCGCACCAGCAATCTTGCAATGTGAACGAAGCTGAGTGAGTGGATCGATTAATTGACCGCGCCGAACATCTATAAGCAGTCCGAAATGCCGCAGAAAGTCAGATCCGATGATTGGACGTGAAACGGCAGCAACGATGAATGACCAATGAAATGCACGACGAAGTCCTAGGTCTAGTTTTAACAGTCGTTGACCGAAGGTGTGTATGGCAGTTCCGTTTGCAGCAAACAACTGAAGCTTGTCTGGCTGACGTCGGGAATCTTCTTTGCGTAGTGGCAGTACAGATACATCAGCGCCAGTGTCTATGAGGAACTGCACGGAAGATGACTGGTCAGACAGATATAGCCGGAAGCACTCGAGTTTGCCGTCACTCTGAGTATCGAGTGACGGCCCAACTAGTTTCCCTGCTGGTTGAAACTGCAAGGCTGGACACATTTGGTTGCTTTTTTTTTGAAACGCTAGTGGTACCAGCAGTGCTGGTAATTTCTGTCACGACTGCTGGAACGCTGACGAGATCCTCGGCGATTTCTTGATTGGGATCGAGCACGCGTTTCGAGACGCTGCAAACGCTAAGAAATGTCCATTAGAATGGTCTGCATTTGCGAAGCTTCAGCTGAAACCGCATGAATTGCAGTGGAGCTTTCCGCAGCGGCAAGTATGGCATCAGCCATTTCTGCCAATTTATCCAGGCTATCATTGGATATCGCTAGTATTTGCTGAACATTTGTAGGCAGCCGCTGGAGGAAAAGAGACTTCAAAATATCATCACTCACCCGTTGCCCAGCTTTACTTCGCATTTCCAGGAGAAGGTGTGATGGTTTCCGATCACCCAGTTGCAATCCAGAAATTAGGTCGCGCAACCGCTGTTCCTCCGAGTCCGCATACTGCGTGCACAAACGGTGTTTTAGCGTAGCGTAAGATGTTGCGGTGGGCTGGTGATAATGTCCCCGACAACAGACAGCTCCTCTGGTTGCAAGGCAAATACGATGTGATGATACTTGGTCACCTCGGCTGTCACTCCTGCCAGAAGAAACTGACTTTCCATCTGCCTAAACCAGATCTCCGGATTTGCTCGCCAAAACGGTGGAGCTTTTACGGAAACATGGGCGATCTCTGCCGAACCAGTTGCGTTTTCATCTGCCATTTTGTTTTGCTTAAATCCTTTGGTTGCCTGTCCTCTTCACAATATAGGTCACCAGTTGTAGTGATTAACAATGATAAAATCTATTCAATTTATTTATTAAACTAAAACAAATCACAAAAATCACTACATACGCATGGAACGGACATACACATACGCGACAACATGTGACACCTCAACCAAAACACCGAGTGTCATCTCCAGACGGCTTTGACTTCTCTTCCAACCACAAGGAAAAATATGTATAATATCCGGACGGCTTTGACCGATTCCCCACAGGTTGCTGACCTGGATTAGATTAAAATATTTTCTTAAGATTTCATGGTCCTCCAAATAATGAAAATTCAAATTTAAAAAATAGCTCCTTTTACTTCTTGGCCAATTTGTGTTTCACAGTTGATAAAATTCATCGTTCTTTTCCGCTAAGAGGCAAGGAATCTACAGCATATATTAAAGAAAAACATAATCCAAGTTGAACAGTTCTATTCTAACTCTTCCCACTGACTGAATTTAAAAAAAAAGGAAAAAATAATGCGTCTTTTGGAACTTAGGATGATAATTTTAGTATACTACGAGAGCATAATTAAACTTTCTTTTCTTTAAAAGTTTGTGTATTGGTTTTTCTCAGATATAGTTATTAATAGCTTATTGTCAATCCTCCCCAAGATCCAATGTAATTACATCAGGAGGTATGTAATTACATTGGATCTTATATATATGTATGTATGTATCTTATTTGATCCTTTTATTGTTTGGTACAGCAATTAAAATATCTTTAGTATAAACATAATTTCCACCATTTATGGCTTTATTTCATATTTAACTGTATTTTATTATGCTTTTTAAGGTATGTATTATTTAAGATTAATCAAGGTCTTACTGTGTACATCATCTTTGTAAGTCCCATCACGAACAAAATCATAACAACCGAACCAAGTAATGTTATCCTTTCCAAGTTAATCCTTTTCTCAAGATATTCAAAAAACCAAACTTAATGGCAAAA
Organism: Pholcus phalangioides; assembly: GCF_987345545.1. NCBI lineage: Eukaryota > Metazoa > Arthropoda > Arachnida > Araneae > Pholcidae > Pholcus > Pholcus phalangioides. The sequence continues at coordinate 3,990,357 of NW_028301615.1, read as the reverse complement.
GAACAAATACTAATGATTTTTATCAGATTATGGTTTTTAGATTTGTGATATTAAAAATGATATTAAAAATTCCTAAGTAAATAAATTAAGAATACAGACTAACTTTGTAGAGATCTCTTTCTATTTTTCTTCTTGGTTCCACTAGCAGATTCACTTTCATCATCATCATCATCATCTCTTTCTCTTGGACCATTATATCCTTCTGGATACTTTAAATGAAAACACACACAAAAAAAAAACCATTACAATAACTTGATGGGATCATTGGATAATATCCATTGAAACTGATACAATAAATATAATACTAATATCCATTGAAACTGATACAATAAATATAATACTAATATCCATTGAAACTACTACTACTAAACCACACATGTACCTTGTCCATATTCCTCTGCGGACCTTCTAACGAATTGGTACATGCGGGAATGTGTGTGTACGTGTAGTGAAACCTGACGTGAAGTTTGTTTCTGTGTAATGCTCGTTATGTGTAGTGCTGCCATCTGCCACCAGTTTTTTTAACTATGAGTGAAGTGTAATAATTGAATAATTAATCGTTGTAGGCCTGTTGCTCTCTGCGGAGAGACTTTTTAATGCGGAGATCGGCTTGCATTTGCGCCTCAAAGTTGGGAACCACAGGAAAACAACTTCAGCCGACCACCACTATGCCGACGGTGGGGTTCGAACCCGGATGCTCGCGATGCGAGTCCGTCATTATGACCACTCGGCCACCACAGCGGCTATCCATTGAAACTGATAACTTTAATAAATGGCCACAAGTACCTGCACAGTAAATCCTAATTCCTTAATTATTTTTTTTCCAGCTTCAGTGTATGGTGCTGGACAGGGATCATCTCGCCGCAATAGAAATCGCCAAACTGAGAAACCAGACTTTCCTACCTCTTTCCAATACCTCACCACCTGAAAATATTTTTCAATAATTATAAACATTTATAATTAATCACTACAAAAAATATATATATTAAAAGCAATTCTATCAGCAACATCCCTGCTAGAAAGCTTCACTCCACAAATTTCAACTAAAACATTCTTAGGTAAAATGATATACAACTATTTGAGAAAATGAGTATACATATTCTGTGAATTTGATATGTAATGTATATTTTTAGAGAAGTAACCTGGGAGTGTTTCCTCTCGAAAAAAAGTAACCCTGTTTACGAGAGAAAATAGAAAAAAAACAAAACAAATACACCAATTTCGGCAAGCACAAACTTAAGCCAACATGCTTGAAATTGCACAGGGTGGGCAAAAAGTCTAGAAACTTCAAAAATTCATAAAAACCGGAAAAATAACTGCAATAAAAAATGGTTTGCAGGGTTAGCATCACCAGTTCACTGGAATGTTTTAAAGACGGGGGGGGGGGGGGGGGACCCCAGCCGATAGGTGGCACTGGTACGAGCAACTTTGGTGGAAATATCTAAATGAGATGGTTATAAGAACTTGTGCTCCTAATCCACAACCAGTTCACTGCTGTAAACTGCATACGTGAACAAGGATGCTGAATGCGAAGGATCAAGTTTTGTTGGTGAAATTGTTTTACATGAACCAGGAATCAGCGACCCTTGCTTTACATAAATTCCGAGTTCAGAAGAATGCGAGGACTGGAAAAGGCCTTTAACAAAGACAGGGATCATAAAGCTTGTTCAGCGGTTTGAGAAAACTGGAACGCTGGAGGATCGTGCAAGAGCTGGACAACCATGTTTAAGGAAGGCACGTTCGCCGTGTGTTGCAGCTGAAATGGAAGCGTTAGCATCCGGACCAGCAGTGCTCATGAAGATGCCAGATGTTTGGGCTTACCACCATTCTCTTTATACACAATATTCTTCATGGAATCAATGATCTGTATCCATACAGATTGTGCCCGAGTGGCACCATGGCAAGATGTTCGTCTTTCACTATGAAGGTTACCATCAAAGTCCATGGGTTCGAATCCGAGCATAGAACATTAGAAGCAAGTTCTTTACCTACCGATCCTGGGGCGACCACAGATGGATGGAGCCTTCATTTCCCACCCAACTCCTCTGGTTGAAAATTGCCGTATGGTGATATATGACCGGAGTTGGTGTGCAGTAAAGTAGTAGTAGTAGACCATGCAGATTGCAGTCATGCCATGAACTTTTACCAGTGGATACCCCTTTGAAAAGTCTCACCACAGAGAGCAACAGACCTACAAACAGTAAAATTCAATCACAACACATCACTCACTTCACTTCTGAAACATAGATGGCGGCACTGAAAAATCAAAAACACATGGTCTTTTTGGACAGATGAACTCATTTTTTGCTTCATGGTGACATTAATACCCATAACTGTCGCATCTGGGTGACTTCTAATCCACGTGAGTACACACAGAAACCATTGCATTCCCCAAAAGTGACAGTGGGATATGGGCTCACAGGTTCGCTCATCATAGGACCCTTTTTCTTTGAAACGCTGTGCCCAGTAAATGAGTGGAAAACAGCTACTGTGAATGCGCAGAGTTATTTAACGTGTCTGCGTGTGAAGGTCGTACCATGTTTGAAAGAGATGCGCTTTCTACTGTCACGTTTATGCAAGATGGAGCAACTAGTCACACTGCTATTCCGGTCAAGGTATTGCTGATACAAACGTTCGAGGAAGACAAAATCGTTAACCAGCATTGCAGTCTCCCATGGCCTCCTCCGTCTCCAGATTTGACATCGGCAGACTTCTGGTTATGGGGATATTTGAAATCCTGGATATATCGATCCGGTCTATGCAATCTGTCAGAACTGAAAGATGCGATTTGCCGAGAAGTGTCATGTACACATCTGGACCTGCTACACTCTACAGTTGCTAGATTTGTGACTCGCCTGCAATGTGTTAACCCCTGTGGTAGTGGTCATGTGGAACACTCATATATATACTGCTCAGGATTCATACAAAATTTCCTAAATAAAAATCGGAGTTTTTAAGGAATTTCAAGCAGTTTTTAAGGAGTCATGGCAAACTTCATAACTTACAACTTTTACAACAAGAAAAAAAAAAAAAAAAAAAAATGGGCGGAGGCACATATGCAAATTTATTTTTAATTTGCCAAACAAATTTTCCCTCTTCTCAAAAATATAGACGTATAAGTGGTTCAGAAATTACAACTTTCGATTTGTTACCCAGCATCATAATAGAATTGATAAAATAATCAATCCACATACATACTTTCTGTTGGCACCAATGTGTTCTAAAACCTTCAAGTTTCAGTCAAAAATATAACTCGTAACAGCATCACATAAATTATAAAAATGCTAAAAGTGATGTTCATTGCCTTTTTTTTCTGATGGGGGAAAATCTACATTAGGAAAAAATATATGTATGGATTCCAGCTTGAATTTCTTATGACGTCATTTGCTCCACCCCTCCAATTATTCAAAATAAAAACGACAGCTGACAAAGATTTTTCTTACACAAAATTATATATTTATATTTGCAGCAATTCTTTATTCACCTCTCGCTTAAAATGGATCAACACACACGAATTCTTTAAAATTAAGTTTTTCAATTTTCCTTCTTTTTTTTAAGTTATACTCAGAAAGAAATTGTTGCAAAATGGGAGCAAATTTCAGGACATACAACCCAATGTTTGGCGATTTAGCACTCGTTATTTGACGAAATTTACAAATTAACTCGTAATTCGGTGGACTATTCATGAAATGAATTTTTTTTCCACAAAACATGAGGATTTGACGCAATGACGATCGACCATAGTAATTTCCGCTGCTTGCAGTGGCGACTTCTTTTTTTTTTTTTTTTTTAAATGGAAACCATAGTCGGTTGTTGAGAAACACTGAACTAGAGTAAACCATCTTTAGCTAGGTTATGATCGGGGTTTCACGATGAAAAGTGTGGGGAATCGGTTAAAGCCGTCCGGACATTATACATATTTTTTCCTTGTGGTTGGAAGAGAAGTCAAAGCCGTCTGGAGATGCCACTCGGTGTTTTGGTTGAGGTGTCACATGTTGTCGCGTATGTGTATGTCCGTTCCATGCGTATGTAGTGATTTTTGTGATTTGTTTTTGTTAATTAAATAAATTTAATAGATTTTATCATTGTTAATCACTACAAAAGCCTGATAAGGGGCTGATAATTTGAATAAGGAGCTGCGGTTACCACACTTCGATTTTCGGGGACAAAATTGAGTGTGGGAACTTGCCGGGAAAATCCAATGCGTATCTAAATTCAATTTCAATCCTCCAAATTTTGTAGAGGACTGAAAGTACTCTTTCAAATTTTGCATAACTTTTTTTCTTCATAAGGTAAAACACCGCTTAAAAAAATAAAAAAAATTAAATATTAATTAAAAAAACTTTTTTTAAATACCTCTCCTTAAAATTTTGGAGAGGAGTAAAATTACTCTTCAACACTATTTTCTCAGATAATTCTAAGTGCGACTATGGAAGAAAGGGGTGATGTTGAAGTACGAAGGAATAAAACACGCTCCCTGGGAAAGAATCATTTCGTGGCAGGAGAAAACTTTTTTCCTGCCCTTTTCTGAAAATCTGAGAATTTAATGCGCTGAGCATTACAGTGTACACACAAAAGAGGAGAAATATAAGTATTTCTCTTTCTCCTCTAAGGCAGTGGTTCTCAACCTTTTCAAGTCTGTGGGCCGGTTTCATTCATTTTTTGTGAGTTGAAGGCCCGGTCAAACACACGACCAAAGGAAAACGAATGAGGAAAAATGAAACGGCTAATCACTCGCAGCTGGTATGAATGATATCAGAGCCTGGCGGTTAAGAAACATTGCTCTAAGGCCGGGATTACACTATAAGTTTTTTAAAAGAGCTTTTTTAAAATTTCTAAAATTCAACGAATAAGATTATCAATTGCGTTTGCACAAATTTAATCTATGAGCTTTATATTGGTTGGATTTTTCAAGTTTTATAAAAGGGATTTTTATCAAACTTTTATAGTGTAATCCTGGCCTAAGGTACATACAAGGCAGGTATAAAACTATTTCGAGGAGTTTCCAAAAAAAAAAGAAAAAAAAGAAAACAAGCGCTATTTGAAGCAGGAAAAAATACACTATAGGAGCAAGATGTTAATTTTGATGCAGACCCCTGCTGTAGCATAATTTTCTGGCAGAAATGATAGTTAGGACTTAGCTAACTTCTTTATTTCAATTTCATTGTCAATTTTTTTGACAGCGCAACAATCTTCTTTACCCGTTTTTCTCAGCATATCAGAAGCGGGTGTGGCCACTGTAATCTGATCAATCAGGTGCCGTTAATCCTCTTAGCTGCGCTGGTCGTCGGCAGAGCTGTTCCCACCTGCGACAGGGGGACCTTGAAATCCCTACAAAGAAATCTCCACCCCCCCACCAACACGCCTTGTTTTCTTTTTCCTTCTTTTTTCCAGGGACTTTCTTTCAGCATCAAGTACTACTCATCATTAACCATTCATCAACCTTAGCAGGAAATATTTCAGGGTGGGGGGAAAAGAAGACTTTTTTTTAGAAACAGCTGGAAAGATTTTGAGAAGATTTTAAGGCCCCTTAAAAAGGAAATGAAAATTAAGGAGTTTTTAAGCACCGTACGAACCCTGCTGCGGTAATAAATGATTTGGAAGCATTCCGTTCATTATTTGCATATCTTTGCTTTAACTTCTGTAAGTCAGCGCCACCTATAGGCTGTTTTTTGCTGTCTTAAAAAAATTCTTGTGACCTAGCAATGGTAACCCTGTAAACCTTTTTTTTATTTCGTTATTTTTCCAGTTTTTATGCATTTTTATTAAAGTTTCTATGGACTTTTTCTCCCCCCCCCCTGTACAATGATGAAAAGTTGTGATAAACATCTCTCTCGCTATTTCATAAAAAAATACTCCTTAGATAAGTCAAAGCTAATAGTACTGTCAAAACATAGCATGCGGTGTATTTATCTTGCAAGAAAAACCACTTTCATTGTTTAAAATATGCCTTTTATAGTGCCATGTGAAATGCATTAATGCGGGAAGATTTCTTTGGGATATCAGACTTTCATGTTTTACTTTTACCAGTAATTTTTGAGAACAAATTTAGCTCATAAGTAGGGCTAGGATTTCTATGACTTTGCATGTTTTTTATGCATTTTAAATGTTTCGCTATTTTTATGCAATAAAGCATTGCTTCAATGATGTAATTGTAAGTCATTTTTCATGATCTTCAGAATTTTAAGGCAGATTTCCATATTTTTACAGCATTATTTTTCATATTTCAGCATAACAATGAAGAGGGATTTTTCCAAGCTCTCCCCCCCCCCCCCAGTTTAATTTTCCGCATTTGGAGATTTTAACAGTAATTGGCACTTTTACTCACTTTTGACATTGTTTGTGGCAATGATTGGCAATTTTTCAGCGATATTAGCAACTATTGGCAATTTTATCTGTGTACCTTTAGCATCAATTATTGGTGATTTCCTCTAATTTCCCATATTTTTCTCGAGGATATATGGTTAGCCTATTTATAAAAGCATGTTTTAAAATTTTTACTCCATATTTGTAGTTTTTTAGGGCATAAATACATTTTTCATGGAGCATATTCTGACAGTTTGTAGGTCATAAAAATCCTAGCCCTACTCATAAGTTAACCCTTTAAGTAGCATTGTCAAGATATCTCACCACCTTGAAAGCCTCTTATTTTTACACTGATCAGCCCAGATACCATGTTAAGTTGATTTCTCAATGGAAGACTTTTCCCATATACCACCATTCAGTTTACACCAGCTTCAAATCGGAAGCCTATTTAATTAAAGATGATGACATTTTGAGGGGGGGGGGGGAAGGGTGGAGTTCAGTGATTTCTGCTGCGCTGCTTAAAGGATTAAGATACCACTATGTATTCAATATTAATTTCAAATTGTAAAAAAATACCTTGCCCATTATCAATGTTAAAAAATATATATACATTGACATGTGGGCCTCGAGATCCAGGTTATTTGAAAAATCTGGGTCCTTTTTTGAGTGAATGTGGGTCCCTCTGAAAATAAATTAATCTTGAAAAACATTATGGCCCCCGCCCCCATAATTCACTGGTATATCTATGAATTTTCTTCCATCATGCCCCAGGTCTTTGATCACCTGCTTATATTTCTTCGTTCAGACTGAGCGGTGGGTCATGTTCTGGGTAAGAGAAGGTATCTGTGAATCAAGTAATTCATTTCTAAAAACATGTTCTATCCAAAGGTTCATTTACTTTCATTGCCTACTAGTAGGAAAAGCTTGCAAAGAAGCTCATTAGCACTGAGAATTTAACCTATGGAATTCAGCACTGTAATAAATCTAAAACTAATATACGGTTGATGCCGCTTATAACGTTTCTCCTGTTTAATATGTGTTTCCACTTAGTACAACTTATTTTCGTGGTCCTAACAATAAGTAATTCTCATTGAGATTTCCTGTTTAAAGTGTTTTCCTATTTACATTTTTTTATGAAGGTTTTTGAAAAACGTTATAAGCAGGATCCACTTTAATCAACAATCGAAGGCACACATTTATAAATTTACTAATAATCAATCTATAAATTCCCTTCCGATTGATTTTACATTTCGTTAAAAAAAATCTTAGCACTATCAATATCTTCTGATCAAATTTAAAGCAAATCAGATTCTCTCTCTCCTCTCTCAGACACTTATCTTCTCATTTCCCTATTCACACTTTGGTTTTCCTGTAGTAAAATAATTTTATTTTCCTTCCCTGATGGTCCATCATTCTGATCTGTTGCCATTTAACTGACACATATTTTAACACCTGAATATGGGAGCTACATCAGATTTGTGTTGGAGAAACTTAACAGTGTGCTTATATGTGTGTGTTCGCCATCTTATTTTTGTATGTATATCAATAGTCTACAAAGTAGTAAAACCAGTTTTTCAAGGTCGTGATCATGATACACGGAGAAAGAAAAAAGAAAGGGGAAGTTTTTCTCTCTACTTTTTTTTCTTAGCACCAGGAAGGAAAGCGTCCCGGAGGATGCGTGAAAAAAATTTTTAAGCATCCTTTCCAGAAATTCCGGATATTTAACGTGTCAATGGCATCTCTACATTGATATACTACTAAACCGAACATGCACCTCGTACACATTCCTCTACGGAATTTCTAACAAATCGCCATATACTGGAATGTGTGTTCTGAGTATATGCTTGGCTATAACATTAATGTTGTTGAGTTGTGCTTGTTTAATGTTCATGCCGCCATCTGGCTTCCACATTTCCTGAAGTAAAGATGGAAATTCTTGAATTTTCATGTTTTTTCAGTGTTGCATAGCTGCCAACTTTTGAAAAGGAAAATTAGGGAGATTTTCGCACGGACCTGTATTTTAAGCTAAAATCACTCCCTAATACAAAAGGGAATTTTGCAAACAAAATAGGGATTTTTCACACATAAAAGTTAAAGTGTAGGGAATAAAATCACTACTCAAAAAAACAAGTGAAATTGAAGGCCAAAACTTTTTCTCTGCACGATAAGACAAACAACTTTCTTGTTACCATCAGAGGATTTGTAAAAAACTTCCTTAAAAATCCCCCATTTACGACGTGTGACATTTCGAAAAGAGAAAAAAAAAAAAGAGGCAAAATACTTCATGCTCCACAAGAAATTCCTTAGGGATTGTTTTCAGAAGCGAAAATTTTTTTTAAATGAAGTAAGGAATTTTTAGGGACAATTAGGAATTTTTTGTGATTTTTGTAAAAATTTCGGAGATTTAAGAACTTTTCGGGAGGTCAAGGGATGAAGCTAAAATTCGGGAGACTTGGCAGCTATGGTATTGTGTTGTAGCAGTCTGCTCTATGAGGAGAGACTTTACATTGTTATACTGTAATATTACTTAAATCACAATCATACACAATGCTATACTCATAAAAATTTAAATAAGAGGAATACCTTATAAAGCCCATCATAACGAATTCCAACCTTTGGACAGTATTTTGAATGTTTCAGACCTTTGGCACTCCTCAAAACTCGAACGGGTTTACCATCTTTCCAATTTTCAGCTTCAGCTCCCTCATTATTCAGTTTTACAGCACAATTCAAAGCCAAAGCTCTAAACGAAATAATTTTAAAACAAACATGCTTACAAAAATAAATTGCGGTTCTGGCAAATCATGGGAATTACAATTGAGCATTTAAAGATGACGAGAAATTTAATAGATGAGTTTTAACCAATTTGGGAGAACATGAAAAATATATTTAGAGAACTGTTCACAGATTTAAGTATTTTCTGGTTTGGGATGTAGTGAACCACACTTTTCCCACAAATTATAAAACTGGATCCAATTATACAATTCAGGAAAGAGGTCAGCCACCCCTGATCTACACGCTATTGTAGGATGCCACTGAATGCACCTTATCCCTTTTAAAAGAGCTATTTTCTGGCCACATATCAAAAATGCATGTGCTTAAAAGACAAAAAATTATTCGAAAATCAATTCTGGCAGCACACAGGTACTTATTATATGCATATTCTAATAATTATTGTAAGAAAAGAAAGAAAAAAATAACACCAGTTTAAGCAATTGAAGGAAAAAAGAAAAAATGATAAGACAACTCAAAAGAAAAATTAAAGAATCTTTAATGAAAGAAATAAACTTTTATGTGCCATTTTTACATGCAAAAAGAAATGCTCAAAAGTGTGTGCATTTATACATAAATGAACCACGCTGAATGCATGGTTGCTCATTTTGTTTCAAACAACCCGTGGTTCACTTACTAGTTGAATGGTATTACTATCCTTGATACAACTAGGATCACATATTTAAGAATTCTCTTTTATGAGCAGTTTAGGTTTTTTGAACATTGTTCAGTGGTGGTAAAAAAAATCGAATAGAATGCTCAGCTTCATTCTCAAAAAGTTGATTTGATCTCTTGAATATGTTAAATTGAAAGAACGCAAGTGTCTGGGGATATGATGAAAGTGTTTACAATTTTCAGTGGGATGGATAGAATGGACCGCGAGTGATTTACACCATCAATAGTTTTGACAAGGGAACACCAGTATCGTTTAACAAAGGGACAATTCCAGATTGTAGTGTCACAGGGAGTTTTTCTCTAATAGGGTTGTTAATAAATGAAACAGCTTTCTTTCACGGGTAGTAAATTTTAACACAACTGGCATGTATGTTTAAGAGGTGGGATAAATCGATAAGATATCCATACTTGGATTAAGACAACCATAATCTTTTTTTTATAGGCATATTTTTTCAGACGCCTTGCTAGGCAATTTGCCTGTTGTAACCAGTGTATTTGTATAAATAAAAGAGAGAAAAACTATATTCCTAAGGCTTAAGATCAACAGAAAATAAAAAGTTTGTATGTGTACAGACGTGCCAACTTTTGAAATCCAGAAATCCGGAGATTCGCCCGAGGGGGGTACCCCCCCCCCCTCCCCCGACATTCATAGACTCGATCAAAAAAAAGTTCATAAAAAAAATTTTCGAAACAAATAATTTTTTTTTAATAAATTAAGAAAAAGTTACATTCTCTCCCCCCCCCCCAAGGCAGGTTCTGCATTGCCCCCGAGAATATAATTTCATGCCAGTCTTTCCATGCAGAATAGAGAAATCATATCTACATACTGTTCATAAAGTATGTGTTTCCTTTCGTGAATGCTATCAGTGATTGATAATCTTGGGTATATGAATTATTAAAAGCTTTATATTTAGCTGTATATAGCTTAAAGTTTTATATTTACTTTTTGAAGATGTTTAATCAGAAGAAACGAGTTAAAAAAATTCAAATTACAAAGCTGTGGATGAAAAAAACGTGTTTATCGCATGGCTATTAATGGAATACAATAACGATTATACAGGAATTTCGGCAACCAAGGTCATGTCCCAGATAAATGACTGCAGATAAACGCTAGGAAAACGAAGTCGCGTCTTCGCCAGTTGCTTAAATGCGGTCACCGAGACTTTTTTTTACGGCTGCTCGATGGAAATGACTACGGCTGTCCTCTATGGGTGTTTTCCCTAACGAGGACGGCAGTCATGGACGTCACGAAAACGTGAAAGTTCACGTAAAATACTAATTTTCTGCCAAAATCCGGAGAGCGGGAGGAAGGATGAAAAATCGGGAGAGTTGACAGGTCTGTGTGTAGAAAATTGTGTTGACAGATATCATCATATATCTTATCATATATTGACAGGTTTCCTCATTAGCACATCTCAAATTTACTGCCTTGTTTATTCTTTTAACAAAGTACACTGCTGGCCACCGTAAATGCAACACCCTGAAGGAAGCATGCAAATAATATGAAATTTACAACATGCATTAGCAGAGGTGAGATATGCAAATGATTAGAATTTCAGCGCAGACGCACATCACGCGCGCCTGTGGCGCCACTTCAAAGCGCTATTTAAGGCTTGGAGATTTCAACGATTTGAAGTACGGCAGTTGTGTTTTTCTTGTGGTTTTTTCAAAAAAACGATCAATTATGCCTCGTAGAAAACAGCGATCATCTTTTGATCAAGTATCCGAGTTCGACAGAGGAAGGATAGTGGCCTACCGAGATTGTAGATTATCTTTCAGGGAAATCGGTAGTCGTGTTGGATGAAACCAAACAACTGTAATGCGGATATGTGATCGTTGGATGCAGGAGGGTACGACGGACTGACGTGTTCGATCGCATCCACCTCAGTACACCACTTCACGTGATGACAGGCGTATGGCAGTGACGGATTGCTCAGCCACATCACGAACCATAGCACAGCACATTCAGTCTGTACCGCATCATCCAGTGTCTGCGCGTACCATTCGACGCCGTTTACAGCAGAGTGGTCTGTCCGCAAGACGTCCATTGCTTCGTCTACCCTTGACGCAGAACCACAGACGTCTCCGCCGCCAATGGTGCGATGAAAGAAGGATGTGGACGGCACAATGGAATGAAATTGTCTTTACTCACGAGTCACGCTTCTGTCTGCAACACCACGATGGTCGGATTCGAGTCTGGAGACACCGTGGAGAGAGGATTCTGAACAGCTGCGTTATGCACCGCCACACTGGTCCTGCACCGGGTGTTATGGTATGGGGCGGTATTGGATATCACTCTCGCACTCCTCTAGTACGCATTGCCGGTACTTTAAAAAGCCAGCGCTACATCTCCGAGGTGTTGGAGCCAGTTGTCCTTCCTTACCTTCAGGGCTTGCACACAGCCATATTTCAACAGGATAATGCGCGACCACACGTGGCACGCATTGTCCAAAGGTTCTTCGTCAATCGCCAGATTGAATTGCTTCCCTGGCCAGCTCGCTCTCCGGATCTTTCGCCGATAGAAAACATGTGGTCCATGGTTGCTCAACGATTGACCCAGATTACATCCCCAGCTGCCACTCCAGATCAACTTTGGCAACGCGTGGAAGCTGCTTGGTCTGCTGTACCCCAAGAACACATCCAAAGTCTCTTTGAATCAATGCCGAGGCGTGTCGCAGCGGTGATCTCCAACAATGGCGGCTACACTGGCTACTGATTTTGGCAGGAACCACACTTCACAGAAGTCTATAAATTTAATCATTTGATGCTTGGTCAACATGTTATCTACAAAATAAATATTGTTGCGATATCTCTTGTCTTTCTTGGTGTTGCAATTTGGGTGGCCAGCAGTGTATTAGTACAAGAATGCAAGTAGTGAAATTTTCAATATGAATTGTTATGGCTACATTTTAATGCCCTATCAAACATATTTTTAATAATGTTCCTTCTATAACCCATATCAATAATAAACACCAAGTATAATTTTGCACGGTTTTCATTTAATATTTGTATATGCATGTGTATCTAGTACATCATGAGTTTGGGATGGCTCATTACTGGAGCATTTTTACTAGAGCTTGGATAATGTTTAAAAAAATTATTAATGAACTTCAATTCTCTAAGATAAAATGATTAAAGATGATTAATAATAAGATGATTAAATGTTTTCAAGTGACCTATTTTACCAGTATCTTAAAATTAATAGCATTTCCTACTTGTTCATGAATGTCAAAGTCTGGTCACATGACTGAACTGCAGTTCTTTTGTTTCCTGAGAGATCTCGTCCACCGCTGCCAGTATAGAAAAACTCATCCCCATTGTCCTGTAAAAACAAATGATTGTAAGAATCAAAACTTAATCAAATTTATGTGTCTGACATAAAAGTAAACTTAAAAAAAAAAAAAATTCATAATGTATTTCAAAGTATCTTATTAGCAGAATTATATTTTTATCACCACAATTTTTAGGAAGTTTCAAACAAAATATCACATTTAATTACAACTATCGATTGAATAGTTAATCAAAGACCCAATTTCTTTTTATGAAAATCTTTCATTCTAAGATTCAATACCCATAATTACTAAAAACATGATACAGTAAAACCTGTCTTCAACGGAATCGTAAGGGAACAAGATTTTTTTCCATTGAACACAGATTTCAGCTTAATAGAGGTTCAATGATATAAAGTGTAAAATTATGTAACAAGCTCATGTGTGATTGAAATAAAATAAAAATAAATTGAAGATACATAAAGTTAATAATTTAAATGTAGATAAAATAAATAGTCTAAAATTGCTAAATACCATATTTAGGTTTTGACAGCATCTGTATAAAATTCCAACTTGCGCTGCTTTTTTTCTTATGAAATAATGAAATTTACGTTCTTTTTGGCTTTCTGTAAAATTTTCAGTTAGGGTGTCTATATCTGTCGAGTCAGGTTTAGTTATCATCTATGTTTATGTAATCCTTAGCATCAAGACTGTAACTAGGAATTTTGTGAGGAAAAAAAACATGATTTTTCTACCCCTACCAGTGTAAAATTAGATGATTTTATAATGGTGTTTTTGTTACCACCTACAATTTGCCACCCTCTAAATTTTTCCGCCAGGGCAGTTGCCCCCTTTGCCTCTCTAATTTATTCCGGTCCTGTTCAGCCTTGCGATCATGGTATGCACACAATTTTGTAAATCTTGCATATCATTTGGAAATTCAATCCTTACACAGATTTCTCCCGTGGAAAGCCTGATTTTCCACAAAAAAAATTGTTAAAATTTTTACAGAAAGGAATTGCTTTACAACATATGGCTTACAAACCCACAGCATCAAATACAAAAAAGGTTTTTCCTAATGTAAGGGTGGACAATGTAAAACACATATGCAAGCATAGATTACGTAAAAATTTTTGTATGATCCTTTAGCTATGTCTACCCTGGTGCATTTTTTCTGCGCCAATGTGCTTTCCACTGGCACACGTGTCATCAAGCGTGACGTAATCACTAAGACATGACTGATGCAGTCTATTACGGGATAGTATTGATGATAAATTCAATTCAACTTAACTGTAATTATAATTACAAAATTATAAATTAAATGATCTTAAAAAATATTTTTTGGTCGAATTTCATATTAAAACGCAGGTTGATTTTTTTTTCATGTTTCAGTAAGGAGCTTGCATTACAGAGGTTTGCTATGTAATTAATAAGGCTAGGATTTTTATGCTTTAAAACCTTCTAAAAATGCTGTATAGAGAAATGTATTTATGCCCTTAAAAAACTGCTATAAAGTAAAAAATATGTTCTAAAAAGTTTTTTATTCCTATCTCAGTAGTTTTAACAAAATAATATGATAAGTGTTGATGCAGTCTAGACTATTTTAAACCATTACTTATTGTATGAACAAAAATTCTTCATTTTACTAACACTTTGAGTATCAGAGAATCAACAACATAGATTTCATCGTTTTACAGTTAATCACAAAGTTTTTACTTTCTTAAAAAATTACCTATAAGAGAAAAAAAAAGTGAAACTAAACTAGAATATACAAATTTATTTATGCATTTAATGATAAAATGCTAGTACTTTGTATGGAAACTGTATATCTGTATCTTCCCACTGTATATATATAAATAAAATTAATTTTCTGTTTGTGTATGTAGATATGTTCTTAACACCAATCTATGATTTCGGCCGATCCCAGACAAATCTTGTATTACTGTGTATAGGTTTAACAAAAGAACTGAAATAAATGGATAGGCTACTTTAAAGGGTTGTCGGAGTTGTGCAAATGTCTAAAATGATGGAAATAATGTCCAGTAATGATAGTTTCTAGGCTTCTTAGATTTTTGGAATGTTTACTTTGTTTACTGCAGAATACGTTCTTGCAAGGTTTATCTTTTCACAATGTTTGTCAGTCATTAAATGCTCCACGTATTCTTGAAAAAAAAAAAAAGAACTCTGGCAGTACTGGGTATTGATGTTGGCACTCAATAAAAATAAAACTGAAAGGGACAAATTCAACTTTTTTTTTAGGATTTAGAACAAAATTTATTTCATCAGTTTCAATGCAAAACAAAAATTATACAGGCTGATTCTGAAAAGATGGGAAAAACTTTAAGAGGTGATAGTACACACTAATATAAACTGTCATAAAAAAATACATGGTCTAATATGAAATGCAAATGCGACAGCACGTTTTGAAACGACTGCTTCACAAACATTAAAACAGCATTCCTGTTGAAATCCATTGGAAGAAAAAGAACACCATACATGCAAATGCAACCTGGGGAAGAAGAAATCGTATGCAAATCTTCATCACAGTGAATAAAAAGCATGGATACCAGCCCTGTGAAGTTATTCCAGTGTGCGACCATTCTAACAGTTGTAATGAAAAGGATAATGGCGCACTTCAGTAATACTGAAAAGCAGACATGTTATTTTATTAATATAGCTGCAACCAGAAGTACCACAGAGGCAGCACGAATGTACGGGGGAGAGTTTTCCCCACAGGCTGTTGCCCAATCAGAAAACATTTGTGTGCTTGCATAGGCAGCTGTGTGAAACGGGATCTTTTCTTGCTTCCCGTTCTGATGCAGGTCGTACAAGGACTGCCAGAACAGCAGGTGAGGAAGACGAGATTTTAGAGATGGTGGCTGATCAGCCAACTACAAGCATACGAGCTGTGGGCCGTAGTCTTGCTGTGCCACAATCCACGATATGGCGGGTACTGAAGGGTGAGAGGTTGCACCCATACCATTCCCAACGTGTCCAAGCATTGAATGAAGAAGATTATGCTTGTTGCATAGACTTCGCCCACTGGCTCCTACAGCACACTCAGATTTTATGCCAACTGTTCTTTTAGCCGATGAATGCACTTTCCCACGAGATGATGCATTTAATACCCGCAATAAACACGTCTCAGCATCTGTAAATCCACATGCGCATCAGCAAAGCTTCTCCATCAATGTTTGGACAGGAATCATCAGAGACCACCTAATTGGACCATATCTTCTGCTCGAACATCTGGATGAGGGCAAATACCGGACGTTTCTGCAAGAGTTGCTGGAGGATGTTCCATTTGCCTTCGGGCGGCATATGTGGTTCCAGCACAATGAAGCTGCAGTCCATTTCGGGCAAGAGGTACACACTATCTGGACGTTACTTTTCCAAACCTATGGATTGGGCGAGGTGGTCCTGTAGCTTGTAAACCACGATCACTCGATCTGTGGTGTCTTGATTTCTTTTTGAGGGGACAACTGAAGAGTCTGGTGTACGATTCTTCTCTTCTCTTGACTGTGAAGAGGACCTAATTGCAAGACTTTCAGCTGCTGCTGGGGAGGTTCATGGTATGACTGGAGATATATTCCGACATATTCCAGAGCGTTCGCCAATCCCTCCTTTGCCGCTGTTCTTCTTGCATCACAATTGGCGGTTGCTCTTTCGAGCAATTATTGTAACTTCTTCACTAAAATTGTTTCTTTAACATGCAGTTATTCTTGTGTTTTCTCCTTGCATCTCTAGTTTTACTATGTTGCCCCCTGTGGCATGTTTGTTTTTTATTTTAGACCAGGGTTGGCAGGTTTTCGACACATGGCAGTTTTTGACGGTTTAAATTTTCACGTCAAAAACCTCAAATGTTGCTTTTCAATATAAAAATTCCCATTAGAAACACACACATTAATTGCATGTAATGTTTAAAATGACTGTTATACAGAGAATAAATATTTAATATGATTGTAAAATAATTTTCTACTCTCTAAAGAATTATTTTGCACAAAAAAATATATATATGGTTTTTTCTTATAAAATATATAATTTGAATAAAGCACAGCATAAACACTGAAGGTAAAACTGGAATGATTTGACATTCTCTGATTCAAGATTATTCTTGACCTTCCAATATTTCTTCAACTGCTTATATATACTATGTGCATTGATATAAACCATCTGCTGTGCTCTTTTTACAAGAGATAAGTGTTTAAAAAAAGGTTTATTACATCATGTAATGGTGTGATTTCTGTTATTAAATTATCTACATAACCACTGATACTTAAAACAATACTCTTATTGTGCATAACATTTAAATATATCTAGAGATCAAAATACTAAATTGTAGGACTAAAATGTCATTTAATTTGACAATGCTAGCTTGTATATGATGCTTAAGAAACTCCTGTAACTTATCCTTAGTCAAACTTAGTTATTCTTACTTTTGTACTATGATATGGTATATTTACTAGCGTTTATAATGTGATGGTTTTCAAATTGAAGATGTATTCAAACATGCAAAAAAAAAAAAAAAAAGAGCCTTTGGATATCAAGTATCAAGTCCTAACAGCTTTGTTTTGGTTGAAAATATACTTTAAAACTGTGAATTTATACACACTGAGCTAAGAGCTAAGAAATTTTATGGGAAAATAAATTAGTTTAATTAGTGCATTAACAGATGTTGCATGAGCATTTTTATATGGAATAAAATTTTGGGCAGATCAGAAAATTTTAATTATCAAAATAGGTATTTTTCCTCAGTAATTTTATTTCTGAATATAAATCCCTTTAATCTACATAAAAGTAAGTGTTTTGTTATTTAACATATCTATCAGGCTAACAAAAACTATTTGACATCATTGACAGTAAGTTTTTGCAAGTTATTTTCTGGGTTCAAAACCTAACCTTGATGCCCTATCATACATATTTTGAATAAACAGCTCTATTCCGCTTAGCAAATTGAACACAAGTGAAGATAATCTTAGATAAATAAACCATAAAATTATATTTTATATGTTCTAGACTCTTATGTTAAAAACATTCAAAATTGCTAATTATAATTAACATTTTGTTTTAATTATTGTAATAAATTAATGTTTGAAAAACATTGTGATATACAAAAAGTTTTTCATCATGTTATATACCTATTGTGTTCAAAACATTATCAAAAGACATTCATTTAGGTTTATGACGATTTAAACCAGTTTGACACTTGTCATGTCAAACTGGTTTTTGATGTCAAAAACCCAACCCTGTTTTAGACCATGCATTCTTTGATGAAAATTGTTTGTTGTGCATACTACCACCTCTTTTCCCCATCTTTTCTGAATCACCCTGTATGTGTGCGGATTTTTAAAAGAAATTTTTTCTATTATCTGCCAACAAAGATTTAAACATTGAAAAGTTCTTTTCTACTTCAACAGACACTGCTGGAGCATATTAAAAAAAAAAAAAAAATCAAATTACTTAGTTCAACATCTACAGAAATTTCATCCAGAGAAAAGTTCCCTGATAGTATGTCTGCAATTATAAGCAACTTTCTGTATCCCTTGTTTTTCTTCAAACTTCCCAATTTTCTTTTGCACAGCCGTTTCCACTTTCTCAGTCAATGGATTTAAACAATTCACAACTTCCCTCATCAAATAAATTTGCCCAACTAGTGGAGCACTTGACTTCTATAAAGAAGCAATTATGTCAAAAATGAAACCAAAATTTGACCTAATGTAGGAAAATTTACCAGCAATTTCAGGATCAGCAAGCAACTTTGATTGAGCAAGCTTCTTTGTTATCAAATGATTCAATGATCTCCTTCACAACTGAAAAGTTGTCACAGTAATAGTTACATAGTTCAATCCAAATCCCGCGTTGAGAAATTAGCACACCAACCTCTGTGAATATAAAAAAGTTGCTGTTCGGAATCAGCAATAAATTGTAGGTCCCGTTCTGATTAGCCCTCGTGTGCAGAAAATGACAGTGATGCAACAAAAATGATCAGTTTCTGTGAAGTGCTTTGCTTCACTTTGGGCATGTTGAGAGAGAGAGAATGATTTCACAATAGCACACAAATCATTCACTATCGATACAAAAATTATTTATTGTTGCTATAAGGATAACTTCTAAAGAATTTGAAAACACTGAAGCCCTATGTTTTTATCTGGACCTGCTCGAACTTGATCAGATACAGTGGTTTCATACAGCACAAATTTCCCTTTTGAGTGAGTTTTCCCTAGAGAAATTTTGTGCTACTAACTGTTGAAAGTACAATATTTTAAGTTTAAAAATTTATAAAACAACATATAAAAGAATTTTCTTTCGATTTTCTGATTTTGGTACGAAAATATTTTAAATTTTTGATCGTCTAAGAAAGAAAATCGCATGGGTAACCATCAGGGTTTAAGCTAGATAAAAAAATTCCTTTCGCAAAAAAGCGAAAATGGGTAGAAAAGCTTTAGCAAAATGCTAAAATGCTAATGTAATGATTGATGATTGGATGTATACTTGTTTCGTGCCTCCTGCATGCATTTTTGCGAAAGTGGCTACCACTTCTTTCGCATTCTAAGATTTTCTTTCGCATTTTGCGAAAAATGTGATCATAGCTTAAACCCTGGTCACCATATTCTAATTTTTATTACAACAAAAAATAACTTCATTTCAAAATTTTCATTTCCATTACCTCAAATTCAGTGCTCTGGTGTATCAATTAACACTTGAGAAAAATAATACTGTGCTGTCTATAATTTTGAATGAAAATTTTAAATGCGCATGAGATTACGACTTAGCAAGTGAGTACAAAATAGAGAGATTCTCTTAATTTCTTTGACTTAACTATATTTGGGTAAAGTTAACGAACAACTTAATTTAATTTAAACTTATTCCAAAGTTGAGCAATTTCGAATGATTTCATCTATATTTTCAGTCTTTTATTGTACAATTTTAATTTTCTCTTACATTTTTTTACATTAAAATGGGGAAATTGTAACGCTACGAGACAGTTGCATCAGCATCTGAATTGAAAGGTTTTGCTGTATAGGTGTAGAGTTCAGCTGTAAAGAAAAAAAGATTGAAAGTTGAAAGCTGTTGAAAGAAGGCGCCCTAACGAGAAAAATAATACTTATATACTTTTGGTTGCCAAACACTCAGTGTTTATGTAAAATTTTCCTTCCGTTTCCACGTTAGACAGGCTCCGTTTAATCCAGGTTCTTTGAAGTGTATTTTGTCATTGAAATCATGGGACCACAATTTTTTTCCCCATTTAAGACAGGTTTCCGCATAATACAGGTTCCATTAAAGACAGGTTTTACTGTATATTGAAATATTCTGATGTTTAAGAGTATTGATATTTAATAGTATTATTAATTGAACAATTCCTAGATCTCCTAGATATAAAAGAAAAAGCTTATTAAAAAAATTTCATAAAGTTAACACTTCTTCGTGAGGCTGTTCAATGTCACAATGACTTCAAGTCAAGGCTTGAGGAATTTATAGGCACTACGTCGCCAAATATATATTGGCACCTAAAATTTTTGCATGTGCGCATTAAGCTGGAGTCAAAGGATGACACAAAATTTTCTGATTTCATATTCTCTTCCTTCCATCATGGAAAGGGGGGTTAATAAGCCTCACAAAAATGAAAAAAAAAAAGCTATTATTCAGAACTTTTTTCCTTAGACGAAAAAAGCCATGCTTGGCTTCAAAGAAATTTTACTAGCAAGTACCTAAACTCTTTGATTTGTCAAGCAACCCTGCCCATAAGTAGGTAATGCTATTATGACACAGCCCCTTTGAATCATGAAAAAAGTCCAAGAAATGCAAAAGATAATTATATTTTAGTTTTCTTACCTGAATGATGAATGAATGAATGAACGCCAGAACTTTGCCACTGGACTTATCCCGTTGCCGAGATCTCATCCAGCCCAGCTTCGTGGCAGAGTCTGGAACACTTTATTTAGTGTCAAAAAAAAAAAAAACCATACAAACTTTTTTACAACATATTTTCCCTAGACAATTGGGTACTGTCGCGATTAACAAATTTTGTGGTGATTACAGTTTTCTTACCTAAATAGATGTATCAATAATGGTATTTAAGAAAATGTTATACATTCACTCACTAAATCATCCTCATATCCTCCAGCAAGAACAATAGAAAATGCACCTTCCTGATCACGCCCATGGATTCCAGCAACATGAGGGCGATGAACACCAGTTTCTGAAGCCTATAAAACCAGTTCAATGTTAATTATCAGTTCAATCTTATTAAAACTCGCCTACATATCACTTTAATTTGTAGCATATGTTTATTTTTTTTCCTTCTTTCAATGAAACACATCTCCCCCCCTAGCAAAAATTCACCAATAGTGGAACTAGTGATCGTACTAGAACATAGTGATCATATCGAGGGAAGAGGGTAGAAGATTATTTTATAGTGTGATTATTGTTTTTTTTTTCCAAATACATTCTTGGTTTCAGAACAGGTTTTTGAGACGGTTTGCTAAATGGAAATCGAGGGATATATATTATATGATTGGATATTCATCATCACAGTAGCCCGCTTCGCTCCACCTTGAAATCTAACTTTGTACTGTTTTTATTACCATTATTCGTTTTTATTATTATTACCTGTGAAGTTTGTATTTTTATTCTTCCTGTATTATAGAGGTATCAGTTTTGAGTTTTTGCAAGAAATGAAATAGTTCATTAGGAGTCATAACATGTAAATTTATAAAAAAAATAAATATACACGAGTGTATATTTACATAATTATTTAAATTGGTTTTTTTCAGGTTTTTTTTTATTGTACTTTGTCACATATATAGATCCCTCGAGCAAAGACAATCATATAAAAAAAGGAAAAGAAAATTTCGAATGAAAAAATCGTGTTTTCATCTACTTAAACAAAAAATTTTCAAGGTTACATTCTCATCTGGCACAAATACTTGGCTAGAGATGTAAAATTCTCGAGAATAATCTTTTGGAGAATATTCTCTGGTAGGATTACTATTATAAATAACTTGAGAATATTCTTTTAAGTTCTTGATGAGGATATTCTGTTATTTATAATATATAGTCACATATAATATCCTTAAGAACATTTTCTGGAAGGATTACTTTCATAAATTACTGGGGGAGTATTCTTATAGAAAATAATAAGAATTATTCTGAAGTTATTAATAATAGTCCTTCCAGAGAGTATTATCAAGAATATATGTAATAACATGTATTATAATAAATAATCTCGATAAATAACTTGAGAATAATAATTATTTTTGATAAAAATATTCTCTAGTAACTTCTAAAAGTAGTCCTTTGAGAGAATATTCTCTGTCCCCGTTTCTCTTCCCGCCAAAAAGATGGGAATATTGAAGTTTGTAGACCACAATATTAAAGTTTGAAAGCAAGAACGTGAAACCAACGGGACTGAATTGCACAACTTTTAAAGAAATGTGAGCGATACAGAATTTAAGTGTATGTGCATTGAAGAAAACAACAGTTCTGTATCTTAGAATGAAGGTGATTATATAAGAATAGCTTCCTTTATCAATCAACTTTGATATAATTTCTTTTGTTGTGAACTTATTTCTGAAAATTTATCTAATTTTAAAATAATTTTTTAAGGTTTTAATCTAAAGGTTTCTAAAATCTTTATAACCAAAAGTTGTCGAACTAAAAGTTGTCATTGGGGGGGGGGGGGGGGTGATTATGCCAAAAATTGTTTTGTTGTAAATGTTTCATGCAATGAAAACTGATTTATATTTTACAATATAAACAAAATTAGTAAAAAATTTAAATCATTTAAAAGAAAAATGAATATTCTCGATTATTCTCCAATTTTTACATCCATCGTTCGTTTTCTCGTTCTCTGAGAATATTCTCCGGTCTCTATACTTGGCAAGCAAAAAAATTGGTGCTTGTGTATTTCTTCCGTAGAACTTCCGACGTAATATTACATCAGTAACACTGGATAGGTTAAGTATATATGTCACTTGAACACTCACCTGCAAGCGAAATTTCCAGGCCATTCCAACCTCAACTCCAGGCACAGGACCAAAATGATTCGGAGGCACTATAGTACATACTGTAGTACGTCCAACAGTTGCCATCCCTTTGCCCCAATCCCTCTTTGATTTTCCACTCGCTGATGCCATCTTTGCCTTTTTCTTACTGCCTTTCAATTTTTCACCCGCTTTGACTACCTCATTTTCATCATTCTTGCATAAAGGGCAGTACCTAAAAAAAATAATAATACTTATTTAAGATTTTGAAACAAACAAAAAAGAAAATAGTAAATAAATCAAAATAGTGAGACAAAAATAGAATTGAAGTGGAGATTAATCACCATTCCTCAGCATCAGGAATCTCAGTAAGAGGTGGATCAAGACAATATATGTGAAATGCACGATCACACTCATCACACATGAGCTGCTTATCAGGTTCATCTTTGCCACTACATTGGTAGCAGCCACAATGCTTGCATTTTCTGTTTTGTGCATCTTTACAGTGTGAACAATAAGGCTGAACTTGTCCTGACAAAAAAAAGAGATCAAATAGAACAATCTTTCATATTCTATAAATTCTCAAAATTTAAAATACAGGCGATTCCAAACAAGGTTTGAAAAAAAAAAAAAAAATGTTATAAACAGGATATCAAAAAATATGTCTGACACCATTCAAAACTAGCACCAAGGGGATTAGGACCACACAGGGTCATGGAATTTTTATTCTTTCTCTTTTAGATTCTAAATTGTCCCAAGAAATTTTCTTCCGATCTATGACAGCTCCTAAAACCTCACTGATTAATATAGAAAATGTTTATACGTACTGGGTGTATTTGTTTCTTCATTTTCAGATTGTCGTTCCGCTAATGGCACATTTTCTGTCATCAAATAAACCTCATCTGGAAATTTTATTTTGCAGTTTGAAACAGGGACATCTTCGGATCTATCAAGAAAAGGAAATTATATTCAACTTCTCATTCAATGGTGGAAATACAGTTGAAGTAATTTTAATATACTTTATTAATGGTAAAAATATATAGAAGCATAAATGCCAACACTGGAATGAAGCCTCACAGTACTGATGAATGCCGAGTTTTAATATGATGTGGGGGAGACACCCCCCCCCCCCCAAGAGTCAACATAATCAGTCCCATAACAATAAAAATCACCCGAAAATTTGATTTCTTCCTATTTTTTTGCAAATTTTAATTGAAATTTCACTTAATATCAATACTTGGAACTGGGACCTAGGGACTCTGATAACGTGAAGCCTCCTCCAAGTAATTCATGATTATTGAATGCAATCCCACCCTCCACGTGCCCTTGTGGGTCATGCATATGGACATCTACAACCCTATATCCCCACCCATTTTCTTTATATCAGAGACCCTATGACGAAACAAATTCTGCAAATTTGACTGTGCACTATCAGTGCAAATGAAATCGGGTCCAGACCTGCCATGCTAAACCACTCATAAACCTGTTTTTAACTCAATGCATTGGGTGCTTTTGACAGAAACCAGTTTTTGCACATTAAGACATCAAGTGGATTGGCGGGTCTGGACCAAGCGTTACAAGTTGCCTTCCATGCAACAGTGGAAAAGCCTAATTCTAAAATACAGTGAAACCTCTAATAGGGGATACCTCCAGCTAATGGACTCTTTTCAAATTCTGTCCACAGACTTCAATGTTAAACAACCTATCAAATAACACAAAATTTTGTCCCAGAGGCATCCATTACTAAGACGTTTCACTGCAAAAAAAAATATTAGAGGGAACATTGCTTATGAGTGTGAAAATCATTGTACGGTTGCCAGTCTGCATAGATTTCCCATCATTTTTGTTAAATGAAGTAATAACTTTCCGAGCTTTGGTGGCATGACATAAGGCAGAAAACAGGGGTGCAAGCACCCCTCATCTATTTCAGGGCAGCAAATTTCATTTTTGGAGCAGAACTAAAAACAAACTATATCTGCAATATAAGGAGTAATTTTTCTGTGAAATGCCAAAAGTTTTGACAAAAATGGTTGAAACAAATAATTCTAAATAAATTTCCTTCACAAATTAAAATCCATTTAAATTTTTTCTGAAGTATCTTATGTCACTACTAAAACATGCATTACTGAAGTGATGAATAAAAATTATTAGACTCTTTTCAAATTAAGCAACATGATTACTAAAAACCTAGGCAGCAAGAATTTCTGCTGCTTGAACACCAAAACCTTATTCATCCTGATATAGCAAAAAAGTGCGTGCAGAATATAATAAGGGTTTTTGTGAAAAAAAATTAGCTTCTCGCAGAATTTAAAGGAATTATTCAGCTTAAAAGCAAAATGTAAAAAAACGAGAAAAATATAAATACCTTATTTACATAAACAATTTATCAACCTAATAGCATGCTAATAGATTACGAATCACGAGTCGCTTTCAGAAGTTCGGCATCTCAATGACAACTTTTTTTAAATTTTTCATGAGCTTGAACATAAGATTTTGCGCATTTTATTCCATTAAAGAATTAGATGGTCAGATTTTTCACTGTTCAAACAGACTTTTGTTAACACTGAACTCTATTTCACTGTCTGCGTTACCATGTGCTAAAGATAAAAAAGCCTTTATCAAAACTGGCAAAATTTTAAACTTTGGGCTGCTTTCAAGGTTATACAGTTTGAATATGTCTGCCCAATATCTATCTATTTTCTGAACCGATTTCACTTTTTGTAATTCTTTGCATTGTAGTGCAACCCATTCATCACACATAATTAATAGTTCTGTTGGTACTACATACAATGTTAAGCAACATCCTAGCAATACGTGAGGGAGTAATGTACCATTCCAGCAATGCACGAGAGGGAGTGCGAAAAACAAGAAAGGGTACAAATGTTTCATTCTCTCCAACATGTTTTGGAAAGGTAGGACATTAATATAAAAAGGTATCTTACAGGAGTTATGTAAAATGAGCATGCTCCTAGTACAAACTCCTTCCTTTGACTATTGTTAAGAGCATGCCCCTCCCCCACCAATGCAGTGGTGGACCGTGCGGCTATATTGGGCATGCCAAAGGGGTGCCAAATCCTATCTAGGAGGGGTGCCAAATGGAGTTGAAAGGGTGAAAAAAAGCTGTTGACCAAAAAAAAAAGTCAGTAGCACCAAAAATAGGTTCCGCATGGGTAGAATTTTTTTCCCTCGAGCCGCCCCTGTGTGTTCACCAAATCCGGATTTTAGCAATGTGAAATTGTCACAATCTGCAACCGCCAACGATAACCACACGACCACATAGTGGCTAGATGACAAAACTATGAATATTTTAGCTGGAGTTTTTACAGATCCCATTTTTTCACAACGATCTTCGAAAAATGTTGGTAATTTAAATGAGTAAACCAATCCCCCTTTTCGATGTATGCCGTCTTTGAACGCAGGTTGGCAGCCGCGAAATTACCGTTATTTTCAGTATATAACCCGCAAGAGAAAAAACTCTCAGAAATCGGAAAATTCTGCATATTCATTCAGACTTTGATAGCCTGCCGGTTAACCAATAACAGTACAGGACTTTATACTTCAAGGTAGTAGAACTACTTTTCAAGGTCATGAGATAATGCTATTGTGGCAGATGGTGGGATGTGAAAAAAAATTGAAGTTTCTCCCTCTGTGTCTCTGAAAGAATGCGTCCCGTGAATAAAATTTTCATGCTTTTTTTCCTAAATTCCAGATATTTGACACACTACAGTGCATTAGCAGTACCTCCGCAAACCACAAACGATAATTGGCGCAAATGCCCCGGGATTCGGCTCACCATGTAGCAAGAGAACCAGTTTGGTGTAGCTCTTGCACCCCTGCAGAAAAGCATGGTAAAGAAGTGGAACATGCAATTTGTTCTCTCTCATCTAAATTGTCCGTTGATCAGCCCTGAAACCAGTCATTGCGAATCCATAACCGCCTTTACTAGACATGGGGACTAGTGCTTAAATAATCACGGGACACTCTGGAAGAAAGAATTCCCATATTCCTTATACTTTTCAGATTTCCCAGAGATTCTGATTTTAGATACTTATGATTTGCTCATTGTCATGCTCTAGCATCGGCCTCGATCGAGAACCTGCCACCGTATTCCTTTCAATTTGGCCTAAATATTGTCTAACAACACTGTCATTAATGGTGTCACAATTCAATCAAGACCCTTTTGTAGTCAGTTTTTCTTCTTTCTCACATGCGTATACAAATTTATCGTTAAGAGAAAAATGGACGTGATTTT
Organism: Pholcus phalangioides; assembly: GCF_987345545.1. Classification (NCBI taxonomy): domain Eukaryota; kingdom Metazoa; phylum Arthropoda; class Arachnida; order Araneae; family Pholcidae; genus Pholcus; species Pholcus phalangioides. Next base: position 3,963,100 of record NW_028301615.1, on the reverse strand, counting down.
AAAAAGTAAAAAAAATTTAAAATACCGAAAGAAACTGAAAGACACAAAAGATATGAACATGTTTGAAAAAAAAAATTTCCACAGTGTATTCAGAGTATCTTCCACAGTTGAGTGCAGCCATTCGTAGAAACCAAAGACAACATGTTACAGTTGGCAACTATGTAGAAGGAATTTTATAATTTGATATCGCAAAACAAAAAATATTCTCAAAGCTCGGAAGTATGAAACTGAACTCACCCCATGAATATGGTGCCTATCAGCTCCTTCGCTCGTCTTACTGTCTTTTTCTCTGTGATTTCACATTTGTACCAAAACCCAACTTCAGTAGGTTCTTCCGTGTTGTAATTTGCGAGAACAATGTCACCTACTTTGACATCATCGAAATTTAATTTTTTGAATTTTGGCCGGATATTTCTCAGCGGCAGCGATTCTCTATCATTTTCATAGCTGAAATTATGAAAAATAATTATACAATCCAATTCGAGATTTCAATATAACAAGAAAATCTCTAAGCAATAGCAATTACTTTGCATATTCCACAGTATACACGAAGGAATCGTCGGATTGGTCTTGAACAGGTATTTGAGAGTCTTTTTCAGATTCCTTTTTCTGAATTTCCACTACTTTTGCTTCGAACCATGCGCCATTTTCAGGATCCTTAGCATTTACCATATTTCCAACCTAGTTTGAAAGAATAAAAATTAACAAACAATAATTTTAAATCTTAATCCAAGAATTATTGCATTGAGTCATTGTTTGGTACCTCATAACAGTCAAAGAATTAGAGATTACAACAGATCTTTACAGAAATATGAATGTTACCTCAAAAAACCTGCTCTGTGAGGTAGTGTCTTCTTTTCCCGCAGAAACATCACTCTTTGTACTTGTGCAGCTGTTACCGTCAGAGCAGCTTTTGGATTCTGAATCTTTATCATTGATAGATGAGGATGAAGGAAGATCCAACTTCACATTTGAACTCAGATTCTCTTTGTTTTTTTCACTACTTTCTTGAATAATCGGTTTTACCATAATCTGCACAACATTGTTTAAGCCAACATCATAGTCAAAAAGAGAATATCCATCTTCCAACTAGAATATAAAAGACAGATAATTTGATGTTATGGAATCAGAAGAAATACCACAAACTAAAGTAACTTTGGAACTGCTGATTATTTCCAGCTTTCAAATTTCCAGCCAATGCCATGGGTTTTAGCGGTTTGCCAGTACTGATGAAGTGAACGGCAATGAGCTAGAAATTCAAAAACAATCTGGTCTTAAAATTGCAACCGCTGCTTCAAAGTTTACGGTATTAAAAAAATCATTATCATTAAATTCTCATTCCTTAAGAGTTACAGATGGCATACAGATATGTTTCCCAAAATGGGCAATACAAACTTCTGTGGGAGGCAATGCATCAAAGAGGGTGACGAGAGAAAAAATTTCTGATATGGGGGAATTCTCATAGGAGATGTAGAACTAGAACTTTGGGGAAAAACTGATGTGGATGCAAGTAAGGAAACAGAGATAGAATTTTTTGCACTGGATAAGAATCTGGAGCTGGATATAATTGGTGTATGGCGAAAGAAGAAGTGACGTCACTTCTGCATGTCCTTTCTGGAAGCACATGCACATTATTTACAATGTTGAAGAATTGATAAATTATGACTCCAGTTAACATTCACTGTTATTCCAGTTGGTAGAGTGTGGGTGTAACAGTATGAAGGTTGTTAGTTCAAATCCGCTCATAACTTTAGATTTTTTCCCCAATCTCTTACTTTGAATTTTGATTTTTTTTACTCCTTTACTTACATCTTTGATTTTTCATATGATTGTTTAATTTTTGTTTTATTCAACACTGTTATTTAGTGACCAGTCATCCCTGGAAGGTCCCCTTGGCACAAGCTTCCATGACAACTGATTCATTCTTAATTACTTATATTCAGGGATGAAAGATCATGATGTTCTTGCTTCATGGGTGGGATCAGCAAGCGAAGCACGCCCAGTGCCTCCAGCAAGCTGTCACAACAAAATAAAAGTGAAATCGCACCATGCTAATTGTAATATACATGCCATAATTGTTTTATTATTTTCAAAATATACAGCAAGCCGGTGACATGACAATTAAATCTGCTGTACATTGAATAAATGGGCCATTCCAAAAAAGTGTGCATTCCACATTTTTGAAATAAAAATTCAAGGTCGAATTTTCACAATAAGATTGATCTCAAATTATAGCCAATGACTTTTATGAGTGAAAGTCATGGATTTTGTCCACTCTGTTACGAAAACAACGATCACTGTAAAAAAAAAATTATTATTGGAGCATTCAAGTATTACATAAGCAGATTTTTAGCCATTTTTGACCCCCCCCCCCCCCCAGCAGCTTAGAATCCCAAAAGCAGAATGTTTTGCGATGTTCTGCAACAAGCCTTCAGCTGACACATAATAGCATTTTTCTACACTATTCTTAAAATTCTTCCAGATTGTTCTGCAACATCACTGGTTGTTCTGCGACGTACATCGCACATTTCGGCACATTCTGCTTTGGAGCTTAGAATATTTAATATCTTCAAAAAGGGTTTGGTTGATGACGTAAGCAACCTTCACACACACCCCTTCCCCCCTGAATGACCCCATTTCTGCTGTTTTATCTTTTAAGATAATAAAAGTTTTTCATGACTTCTCCAAAATATTACATAGAAAAATTTATTTTTTACGTATATTTAGTTACTTAAAATCGAAGCTTTTTATTTATGACAGAAAATGATGAATCTTAATTATTTATGATAATGACATAACAGAGTGGACATCAGACAGAAAAATCTGGTACTAACAGACAGAAAAATGTGGTACTAACAGACATAACGTGAATATTAACTCGTTTTGCAAAAGTCAAATCCTTTCAATGACAGCTCAAAATGTTACCAGATTTAATCTGGTATAAAAATATATTTCCCAAATGACTGTGTAACAGAATGGACATTTTAAAATGGGGAAAATTTTGGAAAAAACACGAACAAAAAAAAAAAGTTTTTCTTAAGAAAAATTTTTTTTCAAAATTTTATTACAAGTTTTATTTATTCATCTATGGCACACACAGAAAAAGAGATTCCATTTTTTTTTTTAAATCCCATAGATTTACACCAAGAACAATTTTTCAAGCTGGTACAGCCAGATTTTGAGCTTTTGCTACAAACAATGATCTTTCTCTTTTAATTAAATACTATCTGAAGAAAAGTCAAGAAATGCAATATGACAGAGAACTCAATGAAAATCTAGAAAAAAATTAAAATCACAGCCAGTGCTCTGAAATTTTGTAAAAAAAAATATATAGTCTCGGAGAGAGAAACAGTTTGTACACTTTTTTGGGGGGAATAACCCAAATGTCCAGTGTCACGTGTCTCTAAAAGATCTGGCAAGAAGATTGATGTCATTTCTGGCAAGTCTTCCGTCATACACTGAATAAACCGTCTGCCTGTGTATATGTATCCTCTACCCAAAAAACTTTTTAAGCATAAAATCAGGGTCAATAACTCCTTTTCTATTCCTTAACCTATGAGCATGCACTCTTACCGGACCTTGGCCCTTTAAACAGTTTTTAAAATTTGTGACCCACATTAAAAATAATGTTTCACGAACACAGAGGTAAAAAAAATTAACAAGTTATAGCAAAACCAAACCATTTCTACCAGACTCTGAGAGAAACTACCACCTAACTGCCACAAAGGAAATCATTAATCCTTCTAGAAACCTATTAACAAGAATTTTATTTTTCCCAACCAATTTACTGTGATGGTTTTGGAAGCTGGGGGGAAAGAACTAATAATTAAAAAAAGAAACCAGATTTTTTTTTTTTTTTCTTCTATGACTTCTTTATACTACGTTTCTATTCCCAGGCCCCGACTAGATGGGCAGCATATGTCTAATGCCCCGGAGACTGTACTAGATCACTGTGCCTAATTCACTCCTCCTTTTACATTATGTGCACTTGCCCGTCTGACAAAATATCTCTGTGTGGCCGGGTTTTTTTTTCTCCACATCCATTGGAAAAATTTTTTTTTACTTGCTTCTTTCCCATTCAAATGCTAAAATTAATGAAATCTAACAATTATTTAATTAACTATACCCCAGCATTCATTTACCATTGAAACCGGCCGGCAGTAAAAAAAAATCTAACCAAGCCAATATTTCATAGACCAGCTACAAAGGGAAACACGAATAGATTGTTTCACAAAAACACGTGTTCATAAAAATAATGTTTTAACAGAGACAAATAGAACGAAGATTGGACCTGTTTCCCTCGGAAAAAAAGCCTCTGCCGCTCCACTGGGGCGTCGTCGAACAAGTCGACGAGCATTTCTTTGAGGGCTTCCACCTTGGTCATCTTCGACAAGCCATCCACCCGGACCGTCTTCAGGTTATCCGACCGAACCTGTATCCACATTTCTCTAGATGAGACGACGACAATAAAACAGACGATGCAACTCGAAACAATTAAAAATAATTTTCCACGAACAGCGGGGTCAAAAAAACTAACAAGTCCGAGCAGAACCAAACGATTTCCACCAGACTCGGAGAGCACCTAACACGCGTGAACCTGAATATAATGAAGAAAAGCGCGCGAAATATAATGCTTGTAACTGTTAGTATTTAAACAGAGCTGAAACTGGTATTAGGCTTTTACCTTGCAACGAAATCGTGGTCTCTACTAGAATTCCTTTGCCCATATTTCATCGAGAAAAAATGTGATGCAGGTATTTTTGAAGAGGAGTTGAGCCACGCAGGATTACATTATAAGGCCAGGATTACACTATAAAAGTAATTTTATAAAACTTGAAAAATGCCACCAATAAGATTATCAGTTTCATTTGCTCGAATGTAACCTATGAGCTTTATTGTTTGAATTTTTTGTTTTATACAAGGGATTTTATCAAACTTTTATAGTGCAATACCGGCCTAAAAGCTTGATAAAATCCTTTTTATATAACTAGAAAAATCCAACCAATAAAGCAAGATTACATTCGAACAAATGCAACTAATAATCCTACTGGTTGAATTTTTCAAATTTTATAAAAGAACTTTTAGAAAACGTTTATAGTGTATATATTACCTAGCCCTGAGGATGGGATTACACTATAAACGTTTGATAAAAGTCTTTATAAAACTTAAAAAATGCTGCCAATAAAATCGGTTTGATATTCTAGAATGTAAGAGGTTTTACTAAGATGACCATACGTCCCGTATTCATAGTTAATCCCGGTCGTATTGTTTGTTTTGTAAAAAATCTTTTATCAAACTTTTCTTAAAGCCGGGTTTTCCTAAGAGCAGGTTTCTACAGCGCACGCAGCTTGAAAACGCAGATTGGTCAAAAAAACCTGAATTTCAAGTTTTTACCCAATCAGCGTTTTCACGCTGCTAAAGCTCTACTCCTAGGAAAACCCGGCTTAAGTTTTTCAATCAGCAATTTGGATTACACTATAAAAAGTTCAGTAAAATTCATTTAGAAAACTTGAAAAATTCAACCAATAAGGCTATTGGCTGCATTGTCTCGAATGTAACCGATAGCTTTATTACTTAAATTATTCAAGTTATATGTAAATGAGCTTTTCTGAAACTTTGATAGTGTAATTCCGGACTTAGTGTTTGCCAGAAAAAGCCATGGCCTTGAATTTCTTGATTTGCTCCGGGTGATCAGGTTTTTTTTTAAAAAAACATACAATTTTCATGAAAGTTAAAAAGACAATTGCAGATTTTTGAAACACAGAGGAAGTGGAAAACCCTGCAACTTCGTGCAAGGAAGTCACTAGCGAGAAGCTTACGTGAGGAGGGGGTGGGGTGTTGAATAGGAGCTTGTGCCCTCAAAGATTTTGTCTCTTCCCCTCCCCGTGAATTTAAAATGCGTATCATTATTCAGAGGATAAGGGGGAATTTTTCCTACCACAACTATCACCTGCTGTTACTACACCCAGTAACCTACCGATATAGATCGACGTAGAGATGGCATACATTTGTCGACGTAGTTCGACATAGAGAAATTTGATTTAAAAAAAAAAAAGACTAATTATACGTACGATATATTCTCCTTCGAAACAAAATGCTGTAAAAATGAGAGTAAAACCATTTTAGGAAAAAGAAAAGGGAGATATATTGCGCGTTTGAGTAAATACATGTTTACTATATCGTCCGATATTGGACACGTAAATATTTCAGACGACCGGTATCGTTGTGCTATTAGAGACGTCCCATTCAGCCATGGCCCCCACAAGGGGTGGGCCTGACAAGGCTCCAGCCCTGGGGCCTTTTTAAGATTTTAATCATTTTTTTTGTTTTTTCACGCTATAAATTCATCATAAAAGGGGCCCCCGTGAAAGTCTGGTCGGGGGGCCCGTAAAAGATCCCAGCCTAGGAGCCATGATTCAGGATGTGGGAGCCATGCAGTTAGTTCCCATTATCTCCCCGTTAAAAAGTCTCGCCACAGAGAGCAACAGTCCTACAAACAGTACAAATATTCAGTCACTACACATCACTCGCTTCACTTCTGAGATATAGATGGCAGCACTGAAAAATCATACACAACACTAGATATGCACTCAGACTGTTAGGTACACGCACTTACACTTCCGTCGCAACTCACTAGGTAGTAAATTGCCTATGGCAATAGATCTGAGTTGTGCTCGGTTGAAAAAAAAAGTTAGTTCCAGATAGCTGGACGAAGGTATAAAAAACAAAACTCTCACACAAGTCTCTCCAGATTTTCAGACTAACAGATCTAAGTCGAAATTTGTTTTAAATTCCAATCATGTGCTCTTTGAATAGCTGCACACTTTGAAACTCATGAAACTCTTTGAAACTCACTTGAAAGCATCATGGGCCCCGAGCATTTTCCTGAGGCCCTACATGACAAATTCTCGAAAAATGCAACTTCTCATTTTTTTGACGCCCTTCTGCTCTTGAGCTACTCGAGTCGTGCCCAAGGTGGGGCAATGCAGGGTGGCAATCGCCCTCATCCATTTTGGAGCAGCAAACTTCATTTTTGGACTAGAAATTTTGAAAATGGAGCAGAATTCAAAGCTAACTATATCTGCAATATGAGTAATTTTTCTGTGAAATGCCAAAAATTGTTGGAACGAATAATTCCGAATAAATTTTCCTCACAAAGTAAAGTTATTTAAATTTTTTCTGAAGTATCTTATATATATGTCACTACTAAAACATACATTACTAAAATGAGGAACAAAAATTATTAGACTCTTTTCAAATTAAGCACCATGCATACTGAAAACCTAGGCAGCAAGAATTTTTGCTGCTTGAACACCAAAATCTTATTCATCCTGATATAGCAAAAAAGTGCATGCAGAATATAATAAGGGTTTCAGTGAAAAAAAAAAAATTAGCTTCTCACAGAATTTAAAGAAATGACTAAATTTAAAAGAGAAATGCAAAAAGAGAAAATATAAAAAAAATACCTTATTTACTTGAACAATTTCTCAACATAATAGCATGTTAATAGATTAAAAACATTTTTAATCTATTAACATGAAAAATCAGTCCATTTCATATTCCATTAAAATCAGTTATTTCCTAAGGTTTCAGGAGGGTACAGATGCCACTGGTCCCCCCTCCACTAGGCTTTGTCGGTATAGGGAAGGTATCAGGTCATTGTTAAAATTGAAAGTGGTATTAATTTTCTTTTCTTTCAGGAGTCTGTTATCAATCCCACAAGTGTTTTCCTAATTTTAAAAAATTACAGAGTTCCGAGATAAAATCAGTGTTTAAAAAGCAGCAGTTTTGCTCATTGTGCTTTTCTACAGCAAATTTTAGAATATGAAAACAAAATACAGCTTTTCTGTCATGAAATGTTATAAAGATGCCATTGCAATCCACATATGGGAAGTGTGCAGACAAAACAAATAATATTAAGTAGCTTATATCTTGCCTATAAGATACACGACACAATAGTTGCTATATATATGAATATGTATATTTTGCTATACTGCATACATTTTATTTCTTGAATAAAATTTTATTAAAATATTCTGTTTTAATAAAAAAAATTTCCAACTCAGGAAAAAAAACCAACTTAAAATATGCACAACGTGAATACAGTATAAAAATGAACAAATAACATTTTAAAGTCCAAGTGCTTCTGCAATCAGCTTTTCTTGTTCTTTTTTATGAACATGCTTGCTACCAGTAGCGGTGGATGCTGAAACTGCTCGACCAGCATATCTAGAAATGAAATTAACACAAAGAGGAAAACTCCATAAATTTTTTTTCAAAATTTTAAGAAAGGAAAAATAAAAGAGCAATAATGGATGGTTCCATTGCAACATAGTACAGTGAAACCTACATAGAACCGAACATCAAGAGACTGAAATTTTGTTTCATAAAGCATACAGAATTTCATTTGCATACAGAAATATACGCACTGATTTATTTCTATCATTTTCCGTAACAAATTTTGAGAAAATATCACTCTAAAAATACTATAAACCATAGTTTATCAAACTTTTTGTTCTATTGCACCCCCTTCTTCAGAAATTTTTTGTTCTCGTTGCCCACAACTCAAATGAATCCATAGGATCCTATACTTAGGTGCCTTTTATTGCCCCCCCCCCCAAACCATTCCATCGCCCACCAGGGACGATATTATCCACTTTGTGAAATACCAACGAGTATTAACAAGATATTTATATTATTGTTTTGAATTTTTTCATGTTTCAAATTACTATGCATTTGAAATTTTATATTTAATTTGCTAATTGTTGAAATTCGATATAAAACATTTTCCTAAATAGCAATGGAATGAACAATTATGTCAAAAGTGAAAATTTTTAATATTTAAAATGTAAAATTGGGAAATTGCATACCTTTTTTTTAAAAATATCACAAGCAATAGCATTTGTGTGAAAGAAAGATTCTACATCTCTCTGTAAAACTTAAATTTTGCTTTTCTTTAGCCTTTATGACATAGATTTGTGTTCAAATCCAAGACATGTTTCTTGCAGGTGGTGGCCATCTCTACACAGAATGAAATGCTAAAATTGTAAATAATAATTCAGTCTCCCTTCTCTATTCCTCTCCCAAACTAGTTTAAATGGAAATTATCAACATTTTTCTTAGAAACAGGAGTGTTTTCTAACAAACGTCATCATTTTCATCATAAATGAAGTGCTAAACAGACGTTTACTAGATAATAGTTCTGCTTCCATCCAAACCCAATTCCTTACTTTCAGAACAGTTCAGATACAATACTAAGTATTCATTATTTTTCCAAGAAGTAAAAGAGTTCCCTAACAAAAAAAGGGGACCAGTACTGCTAACTTTTTCCCCTGCGAAAGAGAAAAACTTGCACTTGGTTAAAAATTCTTTCGTTTCAGCAGGTTTTTTTAAATCTGAAAATAGACTAAATATGCCTTCTGTTTTTGCGTTAGACAGTTTCCATCTCAAAGAGGTTTCCCATGATTGAAAAAGCATTAATTATCTACAAGACCATTTCTCTGTTCCATTCAAGACAGGTTTCTGTCTCATACAGTGTCCGTCTCAGATGGGCTTCACTGTAATAGATAACAGGGATGGGACGAATAGCAACTTTGGCCAAATAACCAAATATTCAGCTGAAGAATACAGAATATTCTGTGGCCGAACATCAATTTTATCAAAATTTATCACAATTATGAATAAAACTAGTGTTTTTAATTGAAAATAAAGTTATTGGTAATTTTAACTGTGCAGGGATATTGAATTTTAGTTGTGAAATTTATTTAGTAAATATTAAAAAGTGGTAATTGAAAGATTTTTATTGCTATGGTACTCTGATGACCAAATTTAATGATGATATATCATACGTTATTATTACTTAATTTTTTTTCAACACATACCAATTTTACATCTAATTAAGAAAATGGTAAACATTATTTACTTTTAACTTACTCATAAAACTTATGACTTATTTTCCCTCTTTAGAAGTTTTGCCCTTTTTCCCTCCTTCAGTATCTTAATGCAGTCTACGCTCGTTATAATGACTCCACGTTATAGCGACCAGTAGGATAAGTCCCCCAAATATATTTGCAGAACCACTATGATATGTTTTCCTTTCGATGCAATGACCTTCTCAATATAATGTCTGTTTTGATGGGATAAAGGGGGTTGTTATATCGAGCATTGACTGTATGTATCTTGTCCAGATACATAATTCAGTGGTGAACTTGACTTGTGTAATTTATGCATACTTTTTCCTTTATTGCAGTAGGATATCCTATTTTCAGTTTCATGTTTTTCTTATTCTAGAAATAATTCACTCTGACTTAACTTCTTTAACAGGGTAGGGGAGGGAGGAGATAATATACAACAAACAATAAAATATAATCAGTAAAATTTTTAATTTATGAGAAAAATTCCCATTAATATAATTCTTTAAAATTAGTTTCATGTACTTTTGATTTACACAGATATTCCACCGCACCAAATATTTGGCAAAAATGCTTAATAGCAACCTAATATTTGTCCTGTCTCTATCAGATAATTTTTCAGAATAACATTTAATGTATTGTGCTATTTAATAAATACTGTCTGTTCACAACACAATTAAAAAGAAATTAATACTAGTCAAAGAAACTAATTAAATTCAGATAAATATCCATCATTTATCTTAACTGGTTTCCAGTGGGCAAATGATCCAGTGATAAAGCTGCCATTACAAGGGTAGATAAATCATAGCATCCTGGTCAGTGAACCGTTCATTTTTCCACGACACGGTACAACATGCTCAAACAAGCAAAAAAGTTTGGTGAATATGCAGGTTGAGATGACCTCATATTCAAAATGTCTTGGATTTCTTGCATGTTTCCCATAAAAATGTATTGCTTTACTCAATCATACAATGATAGAGAGCGGGGAAGGGGGGGGGGGGGGTGTTCTCAAGCTGTGCTCCTCTGAGCTCCAGGGCTCATTGCCAATTACACAGGGGTTCTGCCATTGCTCCAGAACCAAAAATAAAACAGTAAATTTGAAAGTAACTTAAAGAAAGTAGACTACAGGGTTATACCGTACACATTTATGGACTAAAAAGGGCTCAGTGAGTCCAAACAGAACTGCTGATACAGAGATAATAAAAAATATAAAAGATAAAGAATATCATGAAGTATCTGGTTTGAGAATATATTTACATAAAGACATATTATGGATACACACACAGGAATGAAGGATTTGGATTAGAACTTGTATAATAACAGAGATGGTGCTATATCGCTGAGAAGAAGGGGATATGTCATATGTGCAAATGTAGTTGTTGAATCGGGAAAAGATGGCGTCAGATATAAGGTTTTGCTCTGTGTCTTGTTACGTTGTTTTTGTACTATTGTCTGTTTGAAATAAAATCAATTAAACATGATTTTGTGTCTCCATGGAGGAAGTAGATCATAGACCAAGACCCTAGACCAGCGGTTCTCAACCGGTGCTCCTTGTGCGCTCCCCAGGGCCTTCGCAGTCGCTCGAGGAAAATAAAATAAAAAACAGCAATATGAAAAAAAAAAAAAGTTTAAGTATGTAGAATAATAAAAATAAATAAGTAATTTTTTTTGCTGAATAAGTAAAGAATAGGTCTACAGGGCTCCGCCATAGAAATTATATGCTACAAAGGGCTCCGCGAGTCAGAAAGGTTGAGAACCGCTGCCCTAGACAATTCCCACACGAATAAGATGTATGAAGGTTCGACAAATAATGAATTAAAGTGCCAACAAAATTTCTCTGCATCACCTCTCCAAAAAGAGAAATTTCTCACTTTTCTGGGATTTGATTAACTGCTTTTTTCACATTGTGAGATACAATGATATGAATTCCAAAAATTGTATGTTGTCCTCAGACTTCAATTTGGTGATCATGTGTAGAGAATTTTAGGTGCAAAAAAAAACAACAAAAAAACAGTTTTTTTAGTTACCATGGAGACAGGGATTTCTCAAGCCCTGTGTCACATATCAGAGGACAGAAAAAAAAGCGTGGAAAAATTACGCAGTTTTATTTCCCAAAAGGTGAAGTGTGACACTTGAAACTTGCAACACGACAACACTGTTGTGTAAGGGTCCTTCCACATGGAGCGGATGTGGACGTGGGTCCGGAAGAAGTTTTAACTATTGATACAGACGGAGCCTTTCAGATGATGCAGAATGCACTTCAAAGTGTTTGTGCAGATGGTGTTTGCGTGTGTCAAAACCTAAGTGCGGGTTCTGCATTCGCACAGACAGGCTTTGTACATTAGGTTATATGGAGCTATTCACACAACGCACACACAGGTCCGGGTCAAATTCATCCGCATCTTTGGCTACTTTCAAAGATGATTTTGTATGGAATTTTGTTAATTATTTGTCAATATGTAACATTACCATTTAGGCCCCACCGGAAATGGTCCTTTTCTAGTCATTTTTATATTTTTATTACCTATTACATTGATTCTGGGATCGATCGGCAAGATCATGTGCCGCCGATCGAATGCCATGTTTACGATCTTTCGTGCTGCCAGATGCCAAATACCATAGTTCTACAATATTATTTTAAGTTTATGTGAATATGCAAATTTATTTGTCAAACTGTTCTAGCGCTGCCGACTCTAGATACGGATTGGTTCTGGTAATAATGTGAGATGGGGAATTTCCCTTATATGGCGGTAGTGTGCAGTGAACAGACACCTTCGTCCTTGGACGTTGATCGTTACATTTCATTTCACCCTGCCTCATTCCGGAAGCCATGAGTTGATGATCTAGCAGGGTGCCTCTGCACCGTTCGATTTGTTGATCTACATCTTCTAGTCAAAACTCGCTCAGCCCCTGTGTTGAAGTCTCTACGAGATGTCGGCTCTCGTCTGTGACAAGATATTTGTCGGGTTCATTGTCTCTTCAGACACGTGATGCTGTTGCTATGGAGCTTTCCTTTCTCCAGGAGATTGCACGAATCAATCAAGAAGTGAACTGTTCACGTTTTTGTGACAGTGACATCCTTAAGGGTGTAATCGACAGACCAATCAGGTGAGAACGTTTTGAATCTGTGATATATTAAAGCTAAAACTCTAAAGGAAATTTACAGATGCATGTTGTGTAGGCTTAAAATGTTTGGTTGTAAAATCTAAAGATTAACGATGAAATAGAAGTCCTAAGTAAATGAAATAGTTGTTATATCATTACTGTCATCTGTCTGGCGAAATTATTCTGGGAAAGATAAAATATTGGAATACGGGAAGTAACGACTTTCATTACAAATATTCTTAAAAACACCATATGAAGGTTCCTGTTCATCAAAAGGATGTACCCATATACGTCTATCCATCCGTTTCCTTCTGATATGAAGGAGATATAGCAACTTTAACTGCCTACGTGTTGCATACTACGAGGATTTTTTATTAAAATTATTTCAAAAAAATTTACGGCACAAAATATGGGTAAATTTTGGTGACTTTTGAAAAGTTGCATGTTGTTGAAGTTAAAATTCAATAAAAAATAACCATCAATTAAAATCATAAAAGCTTGTGTTAAAGTACCGTAAACTGGGGTGACTTTGTGCCACTTTTTGAGGTTTTTCCTCGTTATCTTCTTCCCTTATGCTTTGCCTAGGCTACTGGGGATTTTATTAAAGATAGTTTCACATCTCAGCTTTCGATTTCTGGTTAAAAAAAAAATTATGACGACAAAGAAAGGACAGCAAATTTTTTTCATGTGGTACATAATTACCCTCTCGGGGTGGCGACTATGTGCCATCACTTTTTCTCGCCAGTCACACCCATTTTAATTGAATTCCGGTTGTTAACTTCACTTGGAACCCTTTGGAAAAATTATTTCTGCCCAAAATTAGGTCATTTTTGAATTTTTAAATAAATAAATTTCTGAAGCCTAAAAAATCAGTTTATTGACATTTTTAAGTAAAGAAAGCATTTATTTTTACTTCTTTTGGAAAATTTTAATTCCCTGAAACATAAACAAAAATAAAGACTTGAAACTCGAAAATATAAGGCTTTTAAAAATGTACACACTACAAATACAACATTCATTTCTTTGATTCCACTACAAAGTTGTCTCTGCCAATAGATCAAGGTTTCTTGATTTTCATTATGATTTGGTGCCTCGAATACCAAATTTTGTCAGATGGGTCAGGCCATGAGCAAAATTTGACGATTTTCTTCATGACCATTACACACACCTCACCAATATGAACAAAAATGGTGAGTATATGTTTGTTTCTTATCACACTAAGAGCCTCATCAAGTGTTTCATTTGAGTAATTGCGGTAGGGTCGAGTACCCAGCTTCCACACATACTTGAGAATCATTACTGGGACAATAACAAACTAGTGAAAAGAGGGCAAAAACCCTGAAAAAACAGATGGCAAAGCCACCACCTGAATCCCCATTTTTTTGTTTATGCGTCATATTTCAGCCAAAATGCAGTATTTTTAAAACTCAAATAGGTATTTCTTATCGTTAGTAACTTCTACATAGAAATATTAATTTACCTAGTGTCCACAAGGTAATAACCACATTTGGTCCACTGTCTGCACCAGGAGAGGTCTACACACACTTGAAAAGTTCTGCGTAAATCAAAATACCTAAAAAATTCTCTAGACAACAGCTGACAAGCAGGTGATGCAATAAGGGTCTAGGTCAATTCGTCGCGATCAACTTGTTGCGCGACAATTCGCCGCAATCAATTTGTCGCAGCGTCAATTCGTCGTGCTACAAACTCGTCGCGGTACTAATTTGTCGCAGACTCATTTCGTCGCGGTACAAATTTGTCGCGGAGTCAGTTCGTCGCGGTACAAATTTGTCGCAGAGTCAGTATGCCGATCAAATAAATTTTCAAAATTCAGTTTTCATGGTATTCATGCCACACTTCCCGCTTTCTGGCGGGATCTCCATTTCTCGCAGCGAGGGGCGTTGGGCGAACACACGAAGATGATAGATAAGTTATGATAAAATAAATTTTCAAAATTAAATTTTCACCGTATAAGCCGCACTCCCGCTTTCTGGCGGGATCTCCATTTCTCGCAGCGAGGGGTGTTGGGCGAACACACCAAGATGATAAATTACGATAAAATAAATTTTCAAAATTAAATTTTCACAGTATAAGCCGCACTCCCGCTTTCTGGTGGGATCTCCATTTCTCGCAGCCAGGGGTGTTGCGGGAACACACCAAGATGATAAATTAGGATCAATGCCCATCCCAAAGCACAATTTGCCTAAGGGGTCATTCAAGTATTACGTCAGTATCGGGGAGGGAGTTTCGGATTTGTTGACTTTTGATGGCGGGGGGGGGGGGGGTATCAACCATCCCTTTTTGAAGATATGAAATATTCTAAGCTGCTGGTGAAATTTTGCTGACAGGGGAGGGGAGGGGGGTCAGTGTTTTGCTGATTTTTGCTGACAAGGGGGAGGGGATCAAAAATGGCTGAAAATCTGCTTACGTAATACTTGAATGGCCCTAATTCACTATTGAATATGTATCTGCCATGTAGAGAATACATCTTTGAGGAATTTTTTACCGACAATAAATCTAAGGCCAGCATTATACTATGAAAGTGTTCTAAAAGTCCTTTTATAAAACTTGAAAAATTCAACCAATAAGATTATCGGTTGCATTTGCTCGAATGTAACCTATGAACTTTATTGGTTGGATTTTTTGAGTTTTTAACTTGAGCAACTTATCCGGTGCAAATTAAATTTTGAAAATGTATGTGATCGCAATTTATCATCTCGGTGTGCGCCCCAACTCCCCTCGCTACGAGTAATGGAAATCTCGAGAGAAAGCGACAAGTGTGGCTTATCCGGTGAAAATGAAATATTAATTAAATTAAATTATTAATTATTTCAGGTTCTTGTGGAGATACTTTAGTGGTTAATGTTGGTGGGAGTCTCGATTCCACATGGGACAGATACAAGTTTACACTTAAAGAGAGCCTCCGCTGTACTGTAATTTGGGGAATATCATAAACACCGACATTTTTTTACAGAATTTTAAAATTTTATCATAGAAAAAATGATTTTTTTAACATTTACAATAATTGAATAATAAAACATTAATATCAATTGTAATTTCAATTTCGATGTAATTTCGATGATTTTTTTCGAAATGACAAAAAAAAAAAATTTAGTAAACTGTGTGCATTTCTTGATGGAAAAAAACTTTTTTTGTTTATTTTTTCACGTATGAGACAAAAAACCTACATACAGATCGCGTGACGAGTTGACTCTGCGATAAATTGACGTCTCGACGAATTGGTTACACGACAAATTGTCACTGCGACGAATTTGTACCGCGACGAATTGGCTCTGCGACGAATTTGTACCGCAACGAATTGGCACTGCGACAAATTGATGCGCGACGAGTTGAGTGCGACAAATTGACCGGCTACGATGCAATAAATGTTGTCAGTGAGTCACCTACAGCTCCTGAATCTGCATGAAAAAATTGTTTTGTTCATTCATACGCTCCCAGAAAGTGCTTGCGTCCTAAAATCTGTGAATAGCACAGTCGGAATCTTGGCAGAAAGTCACCCCAGTTTATGGTATGCAACACCATAGTGTTGAGACAGACACGCACATTTCAACACGTACCAATTCGTTAGAAGTTCTGCAGAGGAATATGGACGAGGTACATGTGTGGTGTAGTAGTAGTAGGGTCTCAAGACATTTAAATGAGTGATGTTTGAAAAGATGCTCCTTATCTGACAAAAAACTTAGTTTTGAGAAAAAAGCAGTTTAGTGAAAAACATTACAATGTGTAATGTCTGCCAGCAATTTATATTAAAATATTTTGAGAATATTTTTAGTACAACCTTTCTTTTGTCCATACTTCACAATTTCATTCTTAAATAATAAAATAAAACTGGAAAAAAAATTAAAAACTGTAAAAAAACAACGCGCTATTAACGAACAGCATTCACTGGGTGAAAACAAAACGAGTCTAAAAATGCAGGCGAAACAGCTGCAAATATGTGCTTGTGTGAAAAGGGACCCACACCAGCTCCATGTGAAAGGCCCCTAAGAGAGAGATGAATGTTTTGAAAAAAATTAAAGTACACATGCTCAATTACTCTAGATACATTGATGTTGTGCCACAATACAGATTTTAATGCAATTGCATAAGCTTCAGGAATTTTTATCAAATTTATTAATTAGAAATAGAAATTAACCAATATAATTAAAATTGAAGCAGATGGAACATTGTGATTTGAGCCGTCGCATTTAAATTACATCAATTAATAAAAAAACATTTTTCACAATGATAAAATAAAAGATAATATTGGAAACGAAGTATCAGGATGCCACATAAAAAAAGGGGGCTTACTAAGGGCTGGTCATCACCATGCACCCTTGCAACCAGAAATCAGGGCAATAAGTTGAAAAAATACACTTTAATTACGTTAAAAGGAGAGAGAGAAAGTTCCCTCTGCTTGAAAACCACAACCTCCAAAAAAACTACCTAATATATGAAATGGGGGCAAAAGGAGTGAGTGTTAATGTTACTAAGCTATTTCTATATAACAAAAAAAGGTCTAATTTGACTGGTTAATTGAACCATGGGAATAGAATATGTTTTTCTGGATATTACATTCATGTTTCTGGGCATCATTCAGTATAAACCCAGTATAAACCAAGTCGTGGCAAACTAGTTTTTGCCATGTACATAAAAAAGTGGTAAGCAAGAGATAATTGCGCAGTAGGGAAAATAAAAAAAAAGTGAGAATGAAATCTGTCCAAAGGTTAAATATTTTAAAGGAGGAAATGGCGATCACGATAGCACATACCACCACTCAGGTTAGACCCATATAATCAATTTGAACTCCCCCGGTCCAAGTGATTTTTCTGAGGCCCTACCTGGCAAATTCTCGAAAATTACAACCAAATCTCATTCTTGTGAGGCCCGAGTGAGCCTATGCGTTAAGACGGCACTGCTTAATGCCTGGAGAAGATAAAAAATAATTTACTAACCTGAAATGTCGTTCATGACTCGTAACAGTTTCCATATGAGGTTGAATATAACACCAATATCCATGATTTTTATGTTCTTCCTGAGCCCAAACTAACTTGGCACATGGAAATTTTTCTATTTCTTCTTTGACTAAATCAAATGGGAACGGGCACAGCTGAAAAAAAGAAGTTATTGTTAAGGACACTTAACTGCTCAAGAAGTAAAACAAAAAGTATATATATGACTCTTTCATAGGTGCCAATTCCCGCCTATGGGACTACAGTGATGAAATATTTTGCTGCCAAAAGAATGCAAGAAAAAGGAAAAAAATTGGATTTTTCAGAGACTGAATATATGGTGACCATATAACCCATTTTCCCTGGGCATTTTTATATTTTCCCTCATTAAGGCTTTCCTGACTTTTTTTATGCCCCGTTTTTTTGGTTTTTTTTTGTATTTGCAGTGAAACAATTACATTTTTATTATTTTTCATTACATAAAAGATAAAAATTGTTTTGCAGATTATAAATTATATTATGGTAATTATATAGAATTTGGTTTTTCGTAGGATTCATTTTAATCTGCTGTGATTTACAGTTGTGCTGTATTTCCCACCATTGCCTATTTTAGCAATAATTGATGACTTTGCTCATTTTTTGCCTCATATTTGGCAATAATTGATGGTTTCCAATTTCGAAATCTCCAACATTTTTGTTGAGGAAACATGGTAAGCCTAAAATTGCAAGGACTGATTTTCTTTAGGGAATCTTCTATTTTTGCAAAGCAGGATTTGAAGGTTTTAGGGACTTTACTACTACTTAATCGTACATGCACCTTGTACCCATTCCCATACGAAATTTTTTAATAAATTGATACATGCTGGAATGTGCGTGTATGTGTTGTGAACCTAACATGAAGTTTGTTTCTTGTTGCTCGTTGTGTGTAGAGATGTCATTTAGCATAATTTTTTCCAAGTATGAGTGAAGTGTAATTATTGAGTAATTATACCGTTATAGGTCTGGTCTCTTTGGCGAGACTTTTTAACGGAGATATTGGTTCGTATTTGTGCAAGTTCAGAGTTAGCAACTTTACTATAAAAATACGAAAAACCAAAAGAATTTGGTTTCCCAATCGGAAGATAAGGCTAAAAAATTGAAAGGCTTCTGGGTAAATCAGAAGAATCAGCAACTATGCTCTTTTCTTTGATTCATTCTCTCTCTCTCACACACACACTTAATAAACACAGAAGATTTGGACTTGAATTTTATAACAGATTTGGAAGAGCTTTTTGAATTGAGATCATCGTGCCCCCAGACTTTCAAGTCTATCTCCGCCTATGGAATTGACAAGTGCATGGTTGCTGATTTTGGTTCGAACAACCCACGTTTCTCTTACAAGTTGAATGATGTCATTATTCTGGATGCCACTACGGTGACTGATTAGGAAATTCTCATTGATGAGCAACTTAGGATTTCTGAACGCTGTTTAGCAATGGTAAAAAAGTTAATATAGAATGCTCGGTTTTATTTTTAAAAAGGTGTCTTTGCATTCTCCTAAAGTCATTCTTCTGATTTTCCAAAGCTGTTCGTCCTGGACTGAAGTATGCAGTAAGGTTTTGGAGACCATACAGACAGAGGTACAGACTTGGTTGAAGGGGTGCAGAAAAGAGATACGCATGCCCTCGTTGGCACATGCAGATTGAGTTATGAAGAGAGACTTCATTTTTTGAATATGTTGACATTGGATGAACGCAGATGTTAGGAGATATGATCAAAGTGTTAAAATTTTCAATGGCATGGATAGGATGGGCCATGATTTATTAATTCCCCATCAATCAACTGCTTCTACAAGGGGACACCACTATTGCTTGGTAAGGGACAATTCTAGGTTATGGTGTTCCAGGGAATTTTTCTCTAATAGGGTTGTTACTGAATGGAATAGCTTACCCCCTGGAGGTAGTAAATTCAAACACACATGACACATTTGAAATGAACAATATGATAAACATGTTGGGGTAAATCGAGAAGCTACCCATACTTACAATAAGACAACCATAAATACATTTTATGAGCATTGTATAATATTTTATCATGTGTATATATTGTTTGTAATTTTTGTGATTGCATTTTTAATTAGGTTGCTGTATTTTAGTAATATATGACATCCATACTAGTTATGGACATCTTTTTCTCAGCGACCTCGTTAGGCATTTTGCCTGTTGTGGCCTTGTATTTGCATGTTACACTTAAACATTTTGCTTTTTAATGCCTCTATGAACTCCATTTGTGTTCAAATTCAATACACGTTTCTGTGGCTGGTGGACAACTCTACACTGAATGAAAATCCTGCAGTAGCCAAAACATGGTATCGATAAATTGCAAACAATAATTCAGTCTCTCTCGCATATTACTCTTCTGAAATTATCGAACTTTTTCAAAGAAATAGGAGTGTTTTCTAACAAAAGTCACCATTTCCATCATAAATGAAACACTAAACAAGCTTTTATTAAAGTTTGAATAGTAAATCCACTTCCTCTCAAGCCTGACCCCAAGAAGCAGTTCAGATAGATAATAAGCATTCATCATTTTTCTGAGTGAAAGAGTTCACTTAACAAAAGGGGAATCAGAAAGACTTAACTTTCCTCCCATCCAAAGGATGAAAACTTGCTCTTGGCCAAAAATTCTTTCCGTTTTAGCAAGTTTTGTATCTACAAATAGACTGAATATGCCTTCCGTTTCTGCGTTAGACAGTTTTCGTCTTAAAGTGGTTTCCTATGATTGGAAAAGCATTAATTATTCACAAGATTATATATTTGTTCCATTTAAGACAGGTTTCCATCCCATACAGTACAGTGCCCGTCTTAGACAGGTTTCACTGTACTTCAAAATTTGTACTTCATATTCTGAGATATGGTCGTTGGTTTTAAATTTTCTATAGGCCTGCTGTGCTAAAAAAAATTTCTTTTAAACCAATCAAGTGGTTTGAATGTTACTAACCAACCACAGCAAAGTCGTGCAAGCCCAGCCAGACAACTACATAAATACAGGATTCTCATCAGTCAAAATTTAATTCTGGTCTGGTGTGGATGAGAACAGAAGACATCTCACACACTACATGCACACTCATTCACATTTTAACTAACACTAAACACAGTCTTTCATGCTTCTCTTTATAGACCTTCCTGGTCAACTTGTATGCCAACCAGTCTGCCCCTGAAGGCTGGGAATTGGCTCAAACTTCTATTCTGGTTCAGGATGGTTTATCACTCTTGAGAGTGTAAATCCAATTAGTTGGAAGTCAAAGCCAGATGCACGACAGCCCAACAGCCAGAAATCACAATGTTAAAAAAAACAAATTGCTTAATTAAAAAGTAGTTTCTACTTTCTACCCAAGAATTTTTACCAAGAGTGGTTCTCAAAGTGTGTGTTGTGGCTCCCAGGGGTGTTGCCAACCTCTTGAGAATTTTGCGCATAGATGTATGTCTATTCAGTGTTTTGAAGTGTTTCTTTTCCAGACTATCCTGGGGAACTGCGAATAAACAATGACAAGTTTAAGGGAACGAAGCCGTGGGAGGGAAAAGTTTGAGAATCACTGCCCTAAATTTTTATGAATTTTGAACTGATTTTTTTGGAACTAAACCTCTTTTGGGACAAAGTTTTTTATAGAACAATACTCAATTTCATCTATCTTACAGACACCAACTCATGTGCCAGATTATTGGTGTGTGTGTGTGTGTGTGGTGGGGGGGAGGAATATAGGGTTCAACCCCCTCCCTCCTCTGAGGTTAATGCTATTTTGCTGTATAAACATTTAAAAAAAACCCTTTGGTAGAAAAAAAGATGAAAACCACTCACCCTTCCCTTGAGAGTGAATATATGAGGGGGTATATTTTTTTGAAATATATATGAAATCCATATTTGTTATGGGCATCTTGCCTGTTGTGGTGTTGTATTTGTATTTGAGACAATCCTGTGCATGCCTATGTATTAGATAGCTGTCTCAATCTAATTGATAAAATGACACTAAATTCCTCAAATACATACTCATGGTAGATGTTATTAGCTTATCAATATAATTTTTATATCTGTTTCAGAACTTTTAGGACCATTCATCTATCAATAATATATAAACAGAAAATACCTGCTCAATTCTTGAAATTGCTACAAAATTTTCTAAATTTGCATCTTTACGAGCCTTCAGCAGTTCATAGTACAATTTCCCAGTGCAGAAAATAATTCTTTTGACATCTGAAGGGTTTTGAGTAGGCAACCCACATTCGGGTATCATTCTTTTGAAATCAGTACCTGGAGAAAGTAATTTTTTACAAATATCAGATACATCAGTATGCAGAAATAAGTATATCATTTCTGAAGATATTTTAGTTTCAACTCATTTTGGCTCAAAATAATCTTTCAAAAACATTTCATAAGTGTGAAAGCATATACAGCCAAATCTTGTTAACCACTCAAGCCCGGAGGAGATTTAATATATGAATCCCATATCATAGGTCAGAAGAGATTTAAATGGAATCGCCAGTTTTCACTGATGCTTAGTAAAAAAATTACAACTTTTAAACTAATCATTGAATTAACTTGAACCTTTACGTTTATAAAATAAGGTCTTGTCTATAATATATTATATAGTGTCATTTGTATTACTTAAAAATTTATGATATTTTCTTTGGTAAATTTATTTTTTCACACTTCCACTGCTGCCAAAAATTGGATTTATAACACAGCTTCCTGGCTGTATAAAAGAACTACTGACTCAATTATAGAGAGCATTTTAACTCAAAGGTGCTTAAGCACGCTTTTTACAATAACAATTATACCAGCTCAATGGGCTAAAACATGCTCGTTACAATAATATCTCGGATCCCAACGTGTTAAGTAGCAAACGTTTATCACCCACAATAAAATATGATAAATCAAAATAATATAATAGCTATGATTGTACAAATCCACATTATTCGTCTTTCAAATAGACATTGTGAAATAATATAATGGATTAAAAAATTAAGATATGCACTTGGCCAACGAGATGTACTGAATACATATGGCAGTGGCATACAGTGATTTAATTGTGCATGCTGGGTACATAGGACACTGCTGAAGGGCTAATGGATAGCACTCCATGCAAAATATGTAGTATTGGATTAACTAGGTGACTTTTTTTACCAGAAAACATGAAATTTGATTAAAGTGGAATAATTTCTCTGGTACGAGTTGGTTTTGAGTTGATAAAATTTCAGCACTTTAAGGCATAGCCTTTTAGCTCCACAGAACAGAACAGACTGAGCATGACCAGGCTCTGTCACGCAAGTTTAGCTCATTGCCTTGGAGAACGCCGTCATGCCAGAGAAGCTCTACAGAGAGATAGACTCACATTCGGAATAAGTTTGCACTTACTCCCTATTTCGCATAATGTTGCCCAGTACTTTTAGCAGTGGTGGCTCATGGCGAATATTCTGGGAGGTAAAAAAACAAAATTTCATTCTAAGATATCAGTAGTCAATTTTCACAAATATGATTTTTGTAATTTTTTTATTCTACTAATTAGATAATGTGTATTGAAATTTTATTTTCAATACATCTGTTCAGATGGAAAAAAAATTCATGCTCAACCTGATTGAATTGCATTTTATGTCCAATTCTTTTGCATATGCAAAGCAAAGGTTTTTAAATCAGTTTCTATTTAAATTCTCACCACTATATTTTCTATATGCAAAAAATGGAACAATATACTTATGGTGACTT